>NW_028295600.1:600000-840000 GCF_964341445.2 Mesoplodon mirus
GGAACCATCTCCCATACAGCCATCAACCCACCCCCCACGCAAGGAGCGTCCTCATTGCAAAGCTGGGGGACCGTGCCGAGGCATCTCTGAGTAAACGTGAGCTGAGCCCCAGGCCAGCTGCTGCTGAACTGTTCCCACCCTTTCCAGGTAAAACACCTGAATATGTACAAGGGCTTGAAAGCCTAGAGGAAGGACCGTGGAGCCACACCAGCGACAGCACGCAGACCAACTTGGTGCCTGCAGGCCAGCCAGGGTGGTCCTGGCCCCGGGCGCTCTTCCAGAAGCTTTCCATTGCCCTGCCTGAGATACCCCTCCTGTCCCGGCCCCCACTGCTTTTTTCCTTCCTCACCTCTGTCCGGAGAGAAATTCCAGCGGAAGGTATGGGTGACACAACCTCTTCTTTACAGGCGGCAGCCTGGCAACTCCTGCAGAAAGGCCAGCAGAACCCCACTCACACCGGGCCACCCACAAAGCTGTGGCCCCTCACTCCCTCCCACCAGCACAGCCCCGAGACTGCTGACGGGGCAGAGAATATGGAGTCAGGCACAGCTTCAGGGGCTATTGCTGCCTGGAGCGCTGTTTATATTGACCTCAACGAGGCACACCTGGGGAGGGCGGGCCGGCAGGGTAAGGCTGCCCAGGTCAGCTAATCCACAACCCTCAGGGAATCACATTGTTGAAAATGGACCCCGCTAAGGCAGAAGAGAAGCCAAGGGAAAAAAGGACACAATGCCATTTGCAGCACCGTAGATGAGTCTAGAAGTAATCACGTGACTTGTAGTAAGTCAGAAAGTGAAAGACACATATCATATCATATCACTTATAGGTGTTACCTAAAAATGGATACCAGGGCAGATATTTCCACGGAGAAGGGCAATCACAGATTCATTAAACAAACTTATGGTTCACCAAAGGAAAGGTGTGAGGATTGGTTTCATTACGATATCGGGGTTAACAGACATCTACAAACACAGGTGACATATATAATCACCAAAGACCTACAGAATACCAAGAGAGGACTACTCAACATTCTGTCATAACGTACATGGGAAAAGGATCCCAGGAAGAACAGACATGTGTATATGTGTAAAAGAACCACATCTTCCACACCTACAACAAGCCAAACATTGTAATCAAACTTGCTGTAAGAAAAAATAAAAAATTAAATTAAAAACACGAACAAGAAGTAGTGAGACAAACGTGAGGGGCTTTCTCCTGGCACATTCCATTCTAAACTCCAATCTAGAACACCACTTCCACTGAGGCTCTCTTGCCCTAGTAACCAGATTTGGTAAGGGTGAACTGCTGCCACCTTGTGGCCGTTTCACACAACAGCAGCTTTAATCCCAACGCTAATGGTCAGTTGATATTCAAAATCATTGCAGGCCTGTAAATGACACCTGCCCTGAAAACAAATCCTGGGGTCACATATCGACCAAAATATTCAAAGGACGTCCATATTTCAAAACGACCGTTTCAAAAGGCATATTTTACGCACATTAGTGTTCTGCTTCTTTTCCTTTCTTTCCTTTTTTGTTCAAAAAACACGGGAATGGAAAAAGGCATCCCTCAGAATGGGCGAAAATCGTTGCAGACGAATCAATGGACAGAGGTTTAATCTCCAATATATATAAACAGCTCATGCAGCTTAATATTAAAAAAAACAAACAACCCAAAAAAATGGCCAGAAGATCTAAAGAGACGTTTCTTCAAAGGAGACACAGAGATGGTCAAGACGCACATGAAAAGCTGCTCAACAGCACTAATTATCAGAGAAATGCAAATCAAAACTACAATGAGGTTTCACCTCACACCTGTTAGAATCGGCATCATCAGAAAATCTACAAACAACCAATTCTGGGGAGGGTGTGGACAAAAGGAGCCCTCTTCCACTATTGGTGGGAATGTAAATTGATACAGTCACTATGGAGAACAGTATGGAGTTTCCTTAAAAAAACTAGAAATAGAATTACCATCTGATCCAGCAATCCCACTTCTGGGCATATACCCAGAGAAAACCGTACATCAAAAAGGCACATTCACCACAATGTTCATTGCAGCACTATTTACAATAGCCAGGTAATGGAAGCAACCTAAATGCCCACAGACAGATGAATGGATAAAGATGTGGTACATATATGAAATGGAATATTACTCGGCCATAAAAAGGAATGAAACTGGGTCATTTGTAGAGACATCGATGGATCGAGAGACTGTCATACAGAATGAAGTAAGTCAGAAAGAGGAAAACAAATATTGTATATTAATGCATATATGTGGAGCCTAGAAATGGTACAGATGAACTGGTTTGCAGGGAAGAAATAGAGACACAGAGGTAGAGAACAAACGTATGGACACCAAGTGTGGGAAGCCATGGGGTGGTGGTGGTGGGATGAGTTGGGAGTTTGGGATTGACCTGTGTACATGTATATGCATAAAATACATAACTAATAATAACGTGCTATATAAAAAAAATAAATAAAATTAAATTTCAAAATTTTAAAAAATAAAATTTAAAATAAAACAGAAAAAAGTTCTTCCCGTCACACAGATGTATTTATAGGAATGAATTATTTCCATGCTTATATCTATAAATACATAAAAGAGGAATAAAATCTAACTTGAACCATAAAAGAAAAGAAAACCTGAACCCACGAGTTATACAGAGGAAAACCCTATCAGGGCACTTGCTCCAGTGGTAAACAATTCTGAAATTGGTCAGAGGTGGGGAACCATCTCCCATACAGCCATCAACCCACCCCCACGCAAGGAGCGTCCTCATTGCAAAGCTGGGGGACCGTGCCGAGGCATCTCTGAGTAAACGTGAGCTGAGCCCCAGGCCAGCTGCTGCTGAACTGTTTCCACCCTTTCCAGGTAAAACACCTGAATATGTACAAGGGCTTGAAAGCCTAGTGGAAGGACCGTGGAGCCACACCAGCGACAGCACGCAGGCCAACTTGGTGCCTGCAGGCCATCCAGGGTGGTCCTGGCCCCGGGCGCTCTTCCAGAAGCTTTCCATTGCCCTGCCTGAGATACCCCTCCTGTCCCGGCCCCCACTGCTTTTTTCCTTCCTCACCTCTGTCCGGAGAGAAATTCCAGCGGAAGGTATGGGTGACACAACCTCTTCTTTACAGGCGGCAGCCTGGCAACTCCTGCAGAAAGGCCAGCAGAACCCCACTCACACCGGGCCACCCACAAAGCTGTGGCCCCTCACTCCCTCCCACCAGCACAGCCCCGAGACCGCTGACGGGGCAGAGAATATGGAGTCAGGCACAGCTTCAGGGGCTATTGCTGCCTGGAGCGCTGTTTATATTGACCTCAACGAGGCACACCTGGGGAGGGCGGGCCGGCAGGGTAAGGCTGCCCAGGTCAGCTAATCCACCACCCTCAGGGAATCACATTGTTGAAAATGGACCCCGCTAACGCAGAAGAGAAGCCAAGGGAAAAAAGGACACAATGCCATTTGCAGCACCGTAGATGAGTCTAGAAGTAATCACGTGACTTGTAGTAAGTCAGAAAGTGAAAGACACATATCATATCATATCACTTATAGGTGTTACCTAAAAATGGATACCAGGGCAGATATTTCCACGGAGAAGGGCAATCACAGATTCATTAAACAAACTTATGGTTCACCAAAGGAAAGGTGTGAGGATTGGTTTCATTACGATATCGGGGTTAACAGACATCTACAAACACAGGTGACATATATAATCACCAAAGACCTACAGAATACCAAGAGAGGACTACTCAACATTCTGTCATAACGTACATGGGAAAAGGATCCCAGGAAGAACAGACATGTGTATATGTGTAAAAGAACCACATCTTCCACACCTACAACAAGCCAAACATTGTAATCAAACTTGCTGTAAGAAAAAATAAAAAATTAAATTAAAAACACGAACAAGAAGTAGTGAGACAAACGTGAGGGGCTTTCTCCTGGCACATTCCATTCTAAACTCCAATCTAGAACACCACTTCCACTGAGGCTCTCTTGCCCTAGTAACCAGATTTGGTAAGGGTGAACTGCTGCCACCTTGTGGCCGTTTCACACAACAGCAGCTTTAATCCCAACGCTAATGGTCAGTTGATATTCAAAATCATTGCAGGCCTGTAAATGACACCTGCCCTGAAAACAAATCCTGGGGTCACATATCGACCAAAATATTCAAAGGACGTCCATATTTCAAAACGACCGTTTCAAAAGGCATATTTTACGCACATTAGTGTTCTGCTTCTTTTCCTTTCTTTCCTTTTTTGTTCAAAAAACACGGGAATGGAAAAAGGCATCCCTCAGAATGGGCGAAAATCGTTGCAGACGAATCAATGGACAGAGGTTTAATCTCCAATATATATAAACAGCTCATGCAGCTTAATATTAAAAAAAACAAACAACCCCCAAAAATGGCCAGAAGATCTAAAGAGACGTTTCTTCAAAGGAGACACAGAGATGGCCAAGACGCACATGAAAAGCTGCTCAACAGCACTAATTATCAGAGAAATGCAAATCAAAACTACAATGAGGTTTCACCTCACACCTGTTAGAATCGGCATCATCAGAAAATGTACAAACAACCAATTCTGGGGAGGGTGTGGACAAAAGGAGCCCTCTTCCACTATTGGTGGGAATGTAAATTGATACAGTCACTATGGAGAACAGTATGGAGTTTCCTTAAAAAAACTAGAAATAGAATTACCATCTGATCCAGCAATCCCACTTCTGGGCATATACCCAGAGAAAACCGTACATCAAAAAGGCACATTCACCACAATGTTCATTGCAGCACTATTTACAATAGCCAGGTAATGGAAGCAACCTAAATGCCCACAGACAGATGAATGGATAAAGATGTGGTACATATATGAAATGGAATATTACTCGGCCATAAAAAGGAATGAAACTGGGTCATTTGTAGAGACATCGATGGATCGAGAGACTGTCATACAGAATGAAGTAAGTCAGAAAGAGGAAAACAAATATTGTATATTAATGCATATATGTGGAGCCTAGAAATGGTACAGATGAACTGGTTTGCAGGGAAGAAATAGAGACACAGAGGTAGAGAACAAACGTATGGACACCAAGTGTGGGAAGCCATGGGGTGGTGGTGGTGGGATGAGTTGGGAGTTTGGGATTGACCTGTGTACATGTATATGCCTAAAATACATAACTAATAATAACGTGCTATATAAAAAAAATAAATAAAATTAAATTTCAAAATTTTAAAAAATAAAATTTAAAATAAAACAGAAAAAAGTTCTTCCCGTCACACAGATGTATTTATAGGAATGAATTATTTCCATGCTTATATCTATAAATACATAAAAGAGGAATAAAATCTAACTTGAACCATAAAAGAAAAGAAAACCTGAACCCACGAGTTATACAGAGGAAAACCCTATCAGGGCACTTGCTCCAGTGGTAAACAATTCTGAAATTGGTCAGAGGTGGGGAACCATCTCCCATACAGCCATCAACCCACCCCCCACGCAAGGAGCGTCCTCATTGCAAAGCTGGGGGACCGTGCAGAGGCATCTCTGAGTAAACGTGAGCTGAGCCCCAGGCCAGCTGCTGCTGAACTGTTCCCACCCTTTCCAGGTAAAACACCTGAATATGTACAAGGGCTTGAAAGCCTAGAGGAAGGACCGTGGAGCCACACCAGCGACAGCACGCAGGCCAACTTGGTGCCTGCAGGCCAGCCAGGGTGGTCCTGGCCCCGGGCGCTCTTCCAGAAGCTTTCCATTGCCCTGCCTGAGATACCCCTCCTGTCCCGGCCCCCACTGCTTTTTTCCTTCCTCACCTCTGTCCGGAGAGAAATTCCAGCGGAAGGTATGGGTGACACAACCTCTTCTTTACAGGCGGCAGCCTGGCAACTCCTGCAGAAAGGCCAGCAGAACCCCACTCACACCGGGCCACCCACAAAGCTGTGGCCCCTCACTCCCTCCCACCAGCACAGCCCCGAGACTGCTGACGGGGCAGAGAATATGGAGTCAGGCACAGCTTCAGGGGCTATTGCTGCCTGGAGCGCTGTTTATATTGACCTCAACGAGGCACACCTGGGGAGGGCGGGCTGGCAGGGTAAGGCTGCCCAGGTCAGCTAATCCACAACCCTCAGGGAATCACATTGTTGAAAATGGACCCCGCTAAGGCAGAAGAGAAGCCAAGGGAAAAAAGGACACAATGCCATTTGCAGCACCGTAGATGAGTCTAGAAGTAATCACGTGACTTGTAGTAAGTCAGAAAGTGAAAGACACATATCATATCATATCACTTATAGGTGTTACCTAAAAATGGATACCAGGGCAGATATTTCCACGGAGAAGGGCAATCACAGATTCATTAAACAAACTTATGGTTCACCAAAGGAAAGGTGTGAGGATTGGTTTCATTACGATATCGGGGTTAACAGACATCTACAAACACAGGTGACATATATAATCACCAAAGACCTACAGAATACCAAGAGAGGACTACTCAACATTCTGTCATAACGTACATGGGAAAAGGATCCCAGGAAGAACAGACATGTGTATATGTGTAAAAGAACCACATCTTCCACACCTACAACAAGCCAAACATTGTAATCAAACTTGCTGTAAGAAAAAATAAAAAATTAAATTAAAAACACGAACAAGAAGTAGTGAGACAAACGTGAGGGGCTTTCTCCTGGCACATTCCATTCTAAACTCCAATCTAGAACACCACTTCCACTGAGGCTCTCTTGCCCTAGTAACCAGATTTGGTAAGGGTGAACTGCTGCCACCTTGTGGCCGTTTCACACAACAGCAGCTTTAATCCCAACGCTAATGGTCAGTTGATATTCAAAATCATTGCAGGCCTGTAAATGACACCTGCCCTGAAAACAAATCCTGGGGTCACATATCGACCAAAATATTCAAAGGACGTCCATATTTCAAAACGACCGTTTCAAAAGGCATATTTTACGCACATTAGTGTTCTGCTTCTTTTCCTTTCTTTCCTTTTTTGTTAAAAAAACACGGGAATGGAAAAAGGCATCCCTCAGAATGGGCGAAAATCGTTGCAGACGAATCAATGGACAGAGGTTTAATCTCCAATATATATAAACAGCTCATGCAGCTTAATATTAAAAAAAACAAACAACCCAAAAAAATGGCCAGAAGATCTAAAGAGACGTTTCTTCAAAGGAGACACAGAGATGGCCAAGACGCACATGAAAAGCTGCTCAACAGCACTAATTATCAGAGAAATGCAAATCAAAACTACAATGAGGTTTCACCTCACACCTGTTAGAATCGGCATCATCAGAAAATCTACAAACAACCAATTCTGGGGAGGGTGTGGACAAAAGGAGCCCTCTTCCACTATTGGTGGGAATGTAAATTGATACAGTCACTATGGAGAACAGTATGGAGTTTCCTTAAAAAAACTAGAAATAGAATTACCATCTGATCCAGCAATCCCACTTCTGGGCATATAGCCAGAGAAAACCGTACATCAAAAAGGCACATTCACCACAATGTTCATTGCAGCACTATTTACAATAGCCAGGTAATGGAAGCAACCTAAATGCCCACAGACAGATGAATGGATAAAGATGTGGTACATATATGAAATGGAATATTACTCGGCCATAAAAAGGAATGAAACTGGGTCATTTGTAGAGACATCGATGGATCGAGAGAAGTAAGTCAGAAAGAGGAAAACAAATATTGTATATTAATGCATATATGTGGAGCCTAGAAATGGTACAGATGAACTGGTTTGCAGGGAAGAAATAGAGACACAGAGGTAGAGAACAAACGTATGGACACCAAGTGTGGGAAGCCATGGGGTGGTGGTGGTGGGATGAGTTGGGAGTTTGGGATTGACCTGTGTACATGTATATGCATAAAATACATAACTAATAATAACGTGCTATATAAAAAAAATAAATAAAATTAAATTTCAAAATTTTAAAAAATAAAATTTAAAATAAAACAGAAAAAAGTTCTTCCCGTCACACAGATGTATTTATAGGAATGAATTATTTCCATGCTTATATCTATAAATACATAAAAGAGGAATAAAATCTAACTTGAACCATAAAAGAAAAGAAAACCTGAACCCACGAGTTATACAGAGGAAAACCCTATCAGGGCACTTGCTCCAGTGGTAAACAATTCTGAAATTGGTCAGAGGTGGGGAACCATCTCCCATACAGCCATCAACCCACCCCCCACGCAAGGAGCGTCCTCATTGCAAAGCTGGGGGACCGTGCCGAGGCATCTCTGAGTAAACGTGAGCTGAGCCCCAGGCCAGCTGCTGCTGAACTGTTCCCACCCTTTCCAGGTAAAACACCTGAATATGTACAAGGGCTTGAAAGCCTAGAGGAAGGACCGTGGAGCCACACCAGCGACAGCACGCAGGCCAACTTGGTGCCTGCAGGCCAGCCAGGGTGGTCCTGGCCCCGGGCGCTCTTCCAGAAGCTTTCCATTGCCCTGCCTGAGATACCCCTCCTGTCCCGGCCCCCACTGCTTTTTTCCTTCCTCACCTCTGTCCGGAGAGAAATTCCAGCGGAAGGTATGGGTGACACAACCTCTTCTTTACAGGCGGCAGCCTGGCAACTCCTGCAGAAAGGCCAGCAGAACCCCACTCACACCGGGCCACCCACAAAGCTGTGGCCCCTCACTCCCTCCCACCAGCACAGCCCCGAGACTGCTGACGGGGCAGAGAATATGGAGTCAGGCACAGCTTCAGGGGCTATTGCTGCCTGGAGCGCTGTTTATATTGACCTCAACGAGGCACACCTGGGGAGGGCGGGCCGGCAGGGTAAGGCTGCCCAGGTCAGCTAATCCACAACCCTCAGGGAATCACATTGTTGAAAATGGACCCCGCTAAGGCAGAAGAGAAGCCAAGGGAAAAAAGGACACAATGCCATTTGCAGCACCGTAGATGAGTCTAGAAGTAATCACGTGACTTGTAGTAAGTCAGAAAGTGAAAGACACATATCATATCATATCACTTATAGGTGTTACCTAAAAATGGATACCAGGGCAGATATTTCCACGGAAAAGGGCAATCACAGATTCATTAAACAAACTTATGGTTCACCAAAGGAAAGGTGTGAGGATTGGTTTCATTACGATATCGGGGTTAACAGACATCTACAAACACAGGTGACATATATAATCACCAAAGACCTACAGAATACCAAGAGAGGACTACTCAACATTCTGTCATAACGTACATGGGAAAAGGATCCCAGGAAGAACAGACATGTGTATATGTGTAAAAGAACCACATCTTCCACACCTACAACAAGCCAAACATTGTAATCAAACTTGCTGTAAGAAAAAATAAAAAATTAAATTAAAAACACGAACAAGAAGTAGTGAGACAAACGTGAGGGGCTTTCTCCTGGCACATTCCATTCTAAACTCCAATCTAGAACACCACTTCCACTGAGGCTCTCTTGCCCTAGTAACCAGATTTGGTAAGGGTGAACTGCTGCCACCTTGTGGCCGTTTCACACAACAGCAGCTTTAATCCCAACGCTAATGGTCAGTTGATATTCAAAATCATTGCAGGCCTGTAAATGACACCTGCCCTGAAAACAAATCCTGGGGTCACATATCGACCAAAATATTCAAAGGACGTCCATATTTCAAAACGACCGTTTCAAAAGGCATATTTTACGCACATTAGTGTTCTGCTTCTTTTCCTTTCTTTCCTTTTTTGTTCAAAAAACACGGGAATGGAAAAAGGCATCCCTCAGAATGGGCGAAAATCGTTGCAGACGAATCAATGGACAGAGGTTTAATCTCCAATATATATAAACAGCTCATGCAGCTTAATATTAAAAAAAACAAACAACCCAAAAAAATGGCCAGAAGATCTAAAGAGACGTTTCTTCAAAGGAGACACAGAGATGGCCAAGACGCACATGAAAAGCTGCTCAACAGCACTAATTATCAGAGAAATGCAAATCAAAACTACAATGAGGTTTCACCTCACACCTGTTAGAATCGGCATCATCAGAAAATCTACAAACAACCAATTCTGGGGAGGGTGTGGACAAAAGGAGCCCTCTTCCACTATTGGTGGGAATGTAAATTGATACAGTCACTATGGAGAACAGTATGGAGTTTCCTTAAAAAAACTAGAAATAGAATTACCATCTGATCCAGCAATCCCACTTCTGGGCATATACCCAGAGAAAACCGTACATCAAAAAGGCACATTCACCACAATGTTCATTGCAGCACTATTTACAATAGCCAGGTAATGGAAGCAACCTAAATGCCCACAGACAGATGAATGGATAAAGATGTGGTACATATATGAAATGGAATATTACTCGGCCATAAAAAGGAATGAAACTGGGTCATTTGTAGAGACATCGATGGATCGAGAGACTGTCATACAGAATGAAGTAAGTCAGAAAGAGGAAAACAAATATTGTATATTAATGCATATATGTGGAGCCTAGAAATGGTACAGATGAACTGGTTTGCAGGGAAGAAATAGAGACACAGAGGTAGAGAACAAACGTATGGACACCAAGTGTGGGAAGCCATGGGGTGGTGGTGGTGGGATGAGTTGGGAGTTTGGGATTGACCTGTGTACATGTATATGCATAAAATACATAACTAATAATAACGTGCTATATAAAAAAAATAAATAAAATTAAATTTCAAAATTTTAAAAAATAAAATTTAAAATAAAACAGAAAAAAGTTCTTCCCGTCACACAGATGTATTTATAGGAATGAATTATTTCCATGCTTATATCTATAAATACATAAAAGAGGAATAAAATCTAACTTGAACCATAAAAGAAAAGAAAACCTGAACCCACGAGTTATACAGAGGAAAACCCTATCAGGGCACTTGCTCCAGTGGTAAACAATTCTGAAATTGGTCAGAGGTGGGGAACCATCTCCCATACAGCCATCAACCCACCCCCCACGCAAGGAGCGTCCTCATTGCAAAGCTGGGGGACCGTGCCGAGGCATCTCTGAGTAAACGTGAGCTGAGCCCCAGGCCAGCTGCTGCTGAACTGTTTCCACCCTTTCCAGGTAAAACACCTGAATATGTACAAGGGCTTGAAAGCCTAGTGGAAGGACCGTGGAGCCACACTGGCGACAGCACGCAGGCCAACTTGGTGCCTGCAGGCCATCCAGGGTGGTCCTGGCCCCGGGCGCTCTTCCAGAAGCTTTCCATTGCCCTGCCTGAGATACCCCTCCTGTCCCGGCCCCCACTGCTTTTTTCCTTCCTCACCTCTGTCCGGAGAGAAATTCCAGCGGAAGGTATGGGTGACACAACCTCTTCTTTACAGGCGGCAGCCTGGCAACTCCTGCAGAAAGGCCAGCAGAACCCCACTCACACCGGGCCACCCACAAAGCTGTGGCCCCTCACTCCCTCCCACCAGCACAGCCCCGAGACCGCTGACGGGGCAGAGAATATGGAGTCAGGCACAGCTTCAGGGGCTATTGCTGCCTGGAGCGCTGTTTATATTGACCTCAACGAGGCACACCTGGGGAGGGCGGGCCGGCAGGGTAAGGCTGCCCAGGTCAGCTAATCCACAACCCTCAGGGAATCACATTGTTGAAAATGGACCCCGCTAAGGCAGAAGAGAAGCCAAGGGAAAAAAGGACACAATGCCATTTGCAGCACCGTAGATGAGTCTAGAAGTAATCACGTGACTTGTAGTAAGTCAGAAAGTGAAAGACACATATCATATCATATCACTTATAGGTGTTACCTAAAAATGGATACCAGGGCAGATATTTCCACGGAGAAGGGCAATCACAGATTCATTAAACAAACTTATGGTTCACCAAAGGAAAGGTGTGAGGATTGGTTTCATTACGATATCGGGGTTAACAGACATCTACAAACACAGGTGACATATATAATCACCAAAGACCTACAGAATACCAAGAGAGGACTACTCAACATTCTGTCATAACGTACATGGGAAAAGGATCCCAGGAAGAACAGACATGTGTATATGTGTAAAAGAACCACATCTTCCACACCTACAACAAGCCAAACATTGTAATCAAACTTGCTGTAAGAAAAAATAAAAAATTAAATTAAAAACACGAACAAGAAGTAGTGAGACAAACGTGAGGGGCTTTCTCCTGGCACATTCCATTCTAAACTCCAATCTAGAACACCACTTCCACTGAGGCTCTCTTGCCCTAGTAACCAGATTTGGTAAGGGTGAACTGCTGCCACCTTGTGGCCGTTTCACACAACAGCAGCTTTAATCCCAACGCTAATGGTCAGTTGATATTCAAAATCATTGCAGGCCTGTAAATGACACCTGCCCTGAAAACAAATCCTGGGGTCACATATCGACCAAAATATTCAAAGGACGTCCATATTTCAAAACGACCGTTTCAAAAGGCATATTTTACGCACATTAGTGTTCTGCTTCTTTTCCTTTCTTTCCTTTTTTGTTCAAAAAACACGGGAATGGAAAAAGGCATCCCTCAGAATGGGCGAAAATCGTTGCAGACGAATCAATGGACAGAGGTTTAATCTCCAATATATATAAACAGCTCATGCAGCTTAATATTAAAAAAAACAAACAACCCCAAAAAATGGCCAGAAGATCTAAAGAGACGTTTCTTCAAAGGAGACACAGAGATGGCCAAGACGCACATGAAAAGCTGCTCAACAGCACTAATTATCAGAGAAATGCAAATCAAAACTACAATGAGGTTTCACCTCACACCTGTTAGAATCGGCATCATCAGAAAATCTACAAACAACCAATTCTGGGGAGGGTGTGGACAAAAGGAGCCCTCTTCCACTATTGGTGGGAATGTAAATTGATACAGTCACTATGGAGAACAGTATGGAGTTTCCTTAAAAAAACTAGAAATAGAATTACCATCTGATCCAGCAATCCCACTTCTGGGCATATAGCCAGAGAAAACCGTACATCAAAAAGGCACATTCACCACAATGTTCATTGCAGCACTATTTACAATAGCCAGGTAATGGAAGCAACCTAAATGCCCACAGACAGATGAATGGATATAGATGTGGTACATATATGAAATGGAATATTACTCGGCCATAAAAAGGAATGAAACTGGGTCATTTGTAGAGACATCGATGGATCGAGAGAAGTAAGTCAGAAAGAGGAAAACAAATATTGTATATTAATGCATATATGTGGAGCCTAGAAATGGTACAGATGAACTGGTTTGCAGGGAAGAAATAGAGACACAGAGGTAGAGAACAAACGTATGGACACCAAGTGTGGGAAGCCATGGGGTGGTGGTGGTGGGATGAGTTGGGAGTTTGGGATTGACCTGTGTACATGTATATGCCTAAAATACATAACTAATAATAACGTGCTATATAAAAAAAATAAATAAAATTAAATTTCAAAATTTTAAAAAATAAAATTTAAAATAAAACAGAAAAAAGTTCTTCCCGTCACACAGATGTATTTATAGGAATGAATTATTTCCATGCTTATATCTATAAATACATAAAAGAGGAATAAAATCTAACTTGAACCATAAAAGAAAAGAAAACCTGAACCCACGAGTTATACAGAGGAAAACCCTATCAGGGCACTTGCTCCAGTGGTAAACAATTCTGAAATTGGTCAGAGGTGGGGAACCATCTCCCATACAGCCATCAACCCACCCCCCACGCAAGGAGCGTCCTCATTGCAAAGCTGGGGGACCGTGCCGAGGCATCTCTGAGTAAACGTGAGCTGAGCCCCAGGCCAGCTGCTGCTGAACTGTTCCCACCCTTTCCAGGTAAAACACCTGAATATGTACAAGGGCTTGAAAGCCTAGAGGAAGGACCGTGGAGCCACACCAGCGACAGCACGCAGGCCAACTTGGTGCCTGCAGGCCATCCAGGGTGGTCCTGGCCCCGGGCGCTCTTCCAGAAGCTTTCCATTGCCCTGCCTGAGATACCCCTCCTGTCCCGGCCCCCACTGCTTTTTTCCTTCCTCACCTCTGTCCGGAGAGAAATTCCAGCGGAAGGTATGGGTGACACAACCTCTTCTTTACAGGCGGCAGCCTGGCAACTCCTGCAGAAAGGCCAGCAGAACCCCACTCACACCGGGCCACCCACAAAGCTGTGGCCCCTCACTCCCTCCCACCAGCACAGCCCCGAGACTGCTGACGGGGCAGAGAATATGGAGTCAGGCACAGCTTCAGGGGCTATTGCTGCCTGGAGCGCTGTTTATATTGACCTCAACGAGGCACACCTGGGGAGGGCGGGCCGGCAGGGTAAGGCTGCCCAGGTCAGCTAATCCACAACCCTCAGGGAATCACATTGTTGAAAATGGACCCCGCTAAGGCAGAAGAGAAGCCAAGGGAAAAAAGGACACAATGCCATTTGCAGCACCGTAGATTAGTCTAGAAGTAATCACGTGACTTGTAGTAAGTCAGAAAGTGAAAGACACATATCATATCATATCACTTATAGGTGTTACCTAAAAATGGATACCAGGGCAGATATTTCCACGGAAAAGGGCAATCACAGATTCATTAAACAAACTTATGGTTCACCAAAGGAAAGGTGTGAGGATTGGTTTCATTACGATATCGGGGTTAACAGACATCTACAAACACAGGTGACATATATAATCACCAAAGACCTACAGAATACCAAGAGAGGACTACTCAACATTCTGTCATAACGTACATGGGAAAAGGATCCCAGGAAGAACAGACATGTGTATATGTGTAAAAGAACCACATCTTCCACACCTACAACAAGCCAAACATTGTAATCAAACTTGCTGTAAGAAAAAATAAAAAATTAAATTAAAAACACGAACAAGAAGTAGTGAGACAAACGTGAGGGGCTTTCTCCTGGCACATTCCATTCTAAACTCCAATCTAGAACACCACTTCCACTGAGGCTCTCTTGCCCTAGTAACCAGATTTGGTAAGGGTGAACTGCTGCCACCTTGTGGCCGTTTCACACAACAGCAGCTTTAATCCCAACGCTAATGGTCAGTTGATATTCAAAATCATTGCAGGCCTGTAAATGACACCTGCCCTGAAAACAAATCCTGGGGTCACATATCGACCAAAATATTCAAAGGACGTCCATATTTCAAAACGACCGTTTCAAAAGGCATATTTTACGCACATTAGTGTTCTGCTTCTTTTCCTTTCTTTCCTTTTTTGTTAAAAAAACACGGGAATGGAAAAAGGCATCCCTCAGAATGGGCGAAAATCGTTGCAGACGAATCAATGGACAGAGGTTTAATCTCCAATATATATAAACAGCTCATGCAGCTTAATATTAAAAAAAACAAACAACCCCCAAAAATGGCCAGAAGATCTAAAGAGACGTTTCTTCAAAGGAGACACAGAGATGGCCAAGACGCACATGAAAAGCTGCTCAACAGCACTAATTATCAGAGAAATGCAAATCAAAACTACAATGAGGTTTCACCTCACACCTGTTAGAATCGGCATCATCAGAAAATCTACAAACAACCAATTCTGGGGAGGGTGTGGACAAAAGGAGCCCTCTTCCACTATTGGTGGGAATGTAAATTGATACAGTCACTATGGAGAACAGTATGGAGTTTCCTTAAAAAAACTAGAAATAGAATTACCATCTGATCCAGCAATCCCACTTCTGGGCATATACCCAGAGAAAACCGTACATCAAAAAGGCACATTCACCACAATGTTCATTGCAGCACTATTTACAATAGCCAGGTAATGGAAGCAACCTAAATGCCCACAGACAGATGAATGGATAAAGATGTGGTACATATATGAAATGGAATATTACTCGGCCATAAAAAGGAATGAAACTGGGTCATTTGTAGAGACATCGATGGATCGAGAGACTGTCATACAGAATGAAGTAAGTCAGAAAGAGGAAAACAAATATTGTATATTAATGCATATATGTGGAGCCTAGAAATGGTACAGATGAACTGGTTTGCAGGGAAGAAATAGAGACACAGAGGTAGAGAACAAACGTATGGACACCAAGTGTGGGAAGCCATGGGGTGGTGGTGGTGGGATGAGTTGGGAGTTTGGGATTGACCTGTGTACATGTATATGCATAAAATACATAACTAATAATAACGTGCTATATAAAAAAATAAATAAAATTAAATTTCAAAATTTTAAAAAATAAAATTTAAAATAAAACAGAAAAAAGTTCTTCCCGTCACACAGATGTATTTATAGGAATGAATTATTTCCATGCTTATATCTATAAATACATAAAAGAGGAATAAAATCTAACTTGAACCATAAAAGAAAAGAAAACCTGAACCCACGAGTTATACAGAGGAAAACCCTATCAGGGCACTTGCTCCAGTGGTAAACAATTCTGAAATTGGTCAGAGGTGGGGAACCATCTCCCATACAGCCATCAACCCACCCCCCACGCAAGGAGCGTCCTCATTGCAAAGCTGGGGGACCGTGCCGAGGCATCTCTGAGTAAACGTGAGCTGAGCCCCAGGCCAGCTGCTGCTGAACTGTTTCCACCCTTTCCAGGTAAAACACCTGAATATGTACAAGGGCTTGAAAGCCTAGTGGAAGGACCGTGGAGCCACACTGGCGACAGCACGCAGGCCAACTTGGTGCCTGCAGGCCATCCAGGGTGGTCCTGGCCCCGGGCGCTCTTCCAGAAGCTTTCCATTGCCCTGCCTGAGATACCCCTCCTGTCCCGGCCCCCACTGCTTTTTTCCTTCCTCACCTCTGTCCGGAGAGAAATTCCAGCGGAAGGTATGGGTGACACAACCTCTTCTTTACAGGCGGCAGCCTGGCAACTCCTGCAGAAAGGCCAGCAGAACCCCACTCACACCGGGCCACCCACAAAGCTGTGGCCCCTCACTCCCTCCCACCAGCACAGCCCCGAGACCGCTGACGGGGCAGAGAATATGGAGTCAGGCACAGCTTCAGGGGCTATTGCTGCCTGGAGCGCTGTTTATATTGACCTCAACGAGGCACACCTGGGGAGGGCGGGCCGGCAGGGTAAGGCTGCCCAGGTCAGCTAATCCACAACCCTCAGGGAATCACATTGTTGAAAATGGACCCCGCTAAGGCAGAAGAGAAGCCAAGGGAAAAAAGGACACAATGCCATTTGCAGCACCGTAGATGAGTCTAGAAGTAATCACGTGACTTGTAGTAAGTCAGAAAGTGAAAGACACATATCATATCATATCACTTATAGGTGTTACCTAAAAATGGATACCAGGGCAGATATTTCCACGGAGAAGGGCAATCACAGATTCATTAAACAAACTTATGGTTCACCAAAGGAAAGGTGTGAGGATTGGTTTCATTACGATATTGGGGTTAACAGACATCTACAAACACAGGTGACATATATAATCACCAAAGACCTACAGAATACCAAGAGAGGACTACTCAACATTCTGTCATAACGTACATGGGAAAAGGATCCCAGGAAGAACAGACATGTGTATATGTGTAAAAGAACCACATCTTCCACACCTACAACAAGCCAAACATTGTAATCAAACTTGCTGTAAGAAAAAATAAAAAATTAAATTAAAAACACGAACAAGAAGTAGTGAGACAAACGTGAGGGGCTTTCTCCTGGCACATTCCATTCTAAACTCCAATCTAGAACACCACTTCCACTGAGGCTCTCTTGCCCTAGTAACCAGATTTGGTAAGGGTGAACTGCTGCCACCTTGTGGCCGTTTCACACAACAGCAGCTTTAATCCCAACGCTAATGGTCAGTTGATATTCAAAATCATTGCAGGCCTGTAAATGACACCTGCCCTGAAAACAAATCCTGGGGTCACATATCGACCAAAATATTCAAAGGACGTCCATATTTCAAAACGACCGTTTCAAAAGGCATATTTTACGCACATTAGTGTTCTGCTTCTTTTCCTTTCTTTCCTTTTTTGTTCAAAAAACACGGGAATGGAAAAAGGCATCCCTCAGAATGGGCGAAAATCGTTGCAGACGAATCAATGGACAGAGGTTTAATCTCCAATATATATAAACAGCTCATGCAGCTTAATATTAAAAAAAACAAACAACCCAAAAAAATGGCCAGAAGATCTAAAGAGACGTTTCTTCAAAGGAGACACAGAGATGGCCAAGACGCACATGAAAAGCTGCTCAACAGCACTAATTATCAGAGAAATGCAAATCAAAACTACAATGAGGTTTCACCTCACACCTGTTAGAATCGGCATCATCAGAAAATCTACAAACAACCAATTCTGGGGAGGGTGTGGACAAAAGGAGCCCTCTTCCACTATTGGTGGGAATGTAAATTGATACAGTCACTATGGAGAACAGTATGGAGTTTCCTTAAAAAAACTAGAAATAGAATTACCATCTGATCCAGCAATCCCACTTCTGGGCATATAGCCAGAGAAAACCGTACATCAAAAAGGCACATTCACCACAATGTTCATTGCAGCACTATTTACAATAGCCAGGTAATGGAAGCAACCTAAATGCCCACAGACAGATGAATGGATATAGATGTGGTACATATATGAAATGGAATATTACTCGGCCATAAAAAGGAATGAAACTGGGTCATTTGTAGAGACATCGATGGATCGAGAGAAGTAAGTCAGAAAGAGGAAAACAAATATTGTATATTAATGCATATATGTGGAGCCTAGAAATGGTACAGATGAACTGGTTTGCAGGGAAGAAATAGAGACACAGAGGTAGAGAACAAACGTATGGACACCAAGTGTGGGAAGCCATGGGGTGGTGGTGGTGGGATGAGTTGGGAGTTTGGGATTGACCTTTGTACATGTATATGCATAAAATACATAACTAATAATAACGTGCTATATAAAAAAAATAAATAAAATTAAATTTCAAAATTTTAAAAAATAAAATTTAAAATAAAACAGAAAAAAGTTCTTCCCGTCACACAGATGTATTTATAGGAATGAATTATTTCCATGCTTATATCTATAAATACATAAAAGAGGAATAAAATCTAACTTGAACCATAAAAGAAAAGAAAACCTGAACCCACGAGTTATACAGAGGAAAACCCTATCAGGGCACTTGCTCCAGTGGTAAACAATTCTGAAATTGGTCAGAGGTGGGGAACCATCTCCCATACAGCCATCAACCCACCCCCCACGCAAGGAGCGTCCTCATTGCAAAGCTGGGGGACCGTGCCGAGGCATCTCTGAGTAAACGTGAGCTGAGCCCCAGGCCAGCTGCTGCTGAACTGTTCCCACCCTTTCCAGGTAAAACACCTGAATATGTACAAGGGCTTGAAAGCCTAGAGGAAGGACCGTGGAGCCACACCAGCGACAGCACGCAGGCCAACTTGGTGCCTGCAGGCCAGCCAGGGTGGTCCTGGCCCCGGGCGCTCTTCCAGAAGCTTTCCATTGCCCTGCCTGAGATACCCCTCCTGTCCCGGCCCCCACTGCTTTTTTCCTTCCTCACCTCTGTCCGGAGAGAAATTCCAGCGGAAGGTATGGGTGACACAACCTCTTCTTTACAGGCGGCAGCCTGGCAACTCCTGCAGAAAGGCCAGCAGAACCCCACTCACACCGGGCCACCCACAAAGCTGTGGCCCCTCACTCCCTCCCACCAGCACAGCCCCGAGACTGCTGACGGGGCAGAGAATATGGAGTCAGGCACAGCTTCAGGGGCTATTGCTGCCTGGAGCGCTGTTTATATTGACCTCAACGAGGCACACCTGGGGAGGGCGGGCCGGCAGGGTAAGGCTGCCCAGGTCAGCTAATCCACAACCCTCAGGGAATCACATTGTTGAAAATGGACCCCGCTAAGGCAGAAGAGAAGCCAAGGGAAAAAAGGACACAATGCCATTTGCAGCACCGTAGATGAGTCTAGAAGTAATCACGTGACTTGTAGTAAGTCAGAAAGTGAAAGACACATATCATATCATATCACTTATAGGTGTTACCTAAAAATGGATACCAGGGCAGATATTTCCACGGAAAAGGGCAATCACAGATTCATTAAACAAACTTATGGTTCACCAAAGGAAAGGTGTGAGGATTGGTTTCATTACGATATCGGGGTTAACAGACATCTACAAACACAGGTGACATATATAATCACCAAAGACCTACAGAATACCAAGAGAGGACTACTCAACATTCTGTCATAACGTACATGGGAAAAGGATCCCAGGAAGAACAGACATGTGTATATGTGTAAAAGAACCACATCTTCCACACCTACAACAAGCCAAACATTGTAATCAAACTTGCTGTAAGAAAAAATAAAAAATTAAATTAAAAACACGAACAAGAAGTAGTGAGACAAACGTGAGGGGCTTTCTCCTGGCACATTCCATTCTAAACTCCAATCTAGAACACCACTTCCACTGAGGCTCTCTTGCCCTAGTAACCAGATTTGGTAAGGGTGAACTGCTGCCACCTTGTGGCCGTTTCACACAACAGCAGCTTTAATCCCAACGCTAATGGTCAGTTGATATTCAAAATCATTGCAGGCCTGTAAATGACACCTGCCCTGAAAACAAATCCTGGGGTCACATATCGACCAAAATATTCAAAGGACGTCCATATTTCAAAACGACCGTTTCAAAAGGCATATTTTACGCACATTAGTGTTCTGCTTCTTTTCCTTTCTTTCCTTTTTTGTTAAAAAAACACGGGAATGGAAAAAGGCATCCCTCAGAATGGGCGAAAATCGTTGCAGACGAATCAATGGACAGAGGTTTAATCTCCAATATATATAAACAGCTCATGCAGCTTAATATTAAAAAAAACAAACAACCCCCAAAAATGGCCAGAAGATCTAAAGAGACGTTTCTTCAAAGGAGACACAGAGATGGCCAAGACGCACATGAAAAGCTGCTCAACAGCACTAATTATCAGAGAAATGCAAATCAAAACTACAATGAGGTTTCACCTCACACCTGTTAGAATCGGCATCATCAGAAAATCTACAAACAACCAATTCTGGGGAGGGTGTGGACAAAAGGAGCCCTCTTCCACTATTGGTGGGAATGTAAATTGATACAGTCACTATGGAGAACAGTATGGAGTTTCCTTAAAAAAACTAGAAATAGAATTACCATCTGATCCAGCAATCCCACTTCTGGGCATATACCCAGAGAAAACCGTACATCAAAAAGGCACATTCACCACAATGTTCATTGCAGCACTATTTACAATAGCCAGGTAATGGAAGCAACCTAAATGCCCACAGACAGATGAATGGATAAAGATGTGGTACATATATGAAATGGAATATTACTCGGCCATAAAAAGGAATGAAACTGGGTCATTTGTAGAGACATCGATGGATCGAGAGACTGTCATACAGAATGAAGTAAGTCAGAAAGAGGAAAACAAATATTGTATATTAATGCATATATGTGGAGCCTAGAAATGGTACAGATGAACTGGTTTGCAGGGAAGAAATAGAGACACAGAGGTAGAGAACAAACGTATGGACACCAAGTGTGGGAAGCCATGGGGTGGTGGTGGTGGGATGAGTTGGGAGTTTGGGATTGACCTGTGTACATGTATATGCATAAAATACATAACTAATAATAACGTGCTATATAAAAAAAATAAATAAAATTAAATTTCAAAATTTTAAAAAATAAAATTTAAAATAAAACAGAAAAAAGTTCTTCCCGTCACACAGATGTATTTATAGGAATGAATTATTTCCATGCTTATATCTATAAATACATAAAAGAGGAATAAAATCTAACTTGAACCATAAAAGAAAAGAAAACCTGAACCCACGAGTTATACAGAGGAAAACCCTATCAGGGCACTTGCTCCAGTGGTAAACAATTCTGAAATTGGTCAGAGGTGGGGAACCATCTCCCATACAGCCATCAACCCACCCCCCACGCAAGGAGCGTCCTCATTGCAAAGCTGGGGGACCGTGCCGAGGCATCTCTGAGTAAACGTGAGCTGAGCCCCAGGCCAGCTGCTGCTGAACTGTTTCCACCCTTTCCAGGTAAAACACCTGAATATGTACAAGGGCTTGAAAGCCTAGTGGAAGGACCGTGGAGCCACACTGGCGACAGCACGCAGGCCAACTTGGTGCCTGCAGGCCATCCAGGGTGGTCCTGGCCCCGGGCGCTCTTCCAGAAGCTTTCCATTGCCCTGCCTGAGATACCCCTCCTGTCCCGGCCCCCACTGCTTTTTTCCTTCCTCACCTCTGTCCGGAGAGAAATTCCAGCGGAAGGTATGGGTGACACAACCTCTTCTTTACAGGCGGCAGCCTGGCAACTCCTGCAGAAAGGCCAGCAGAACCCCACTCACACCGGGCCACCCACAAAGCTGTGGCCCCTCACTCCCTCCCACCAGCACAGCCCCGAGACCGCTGACGGGGCAGAGAATATGGAGTCAGGCACAGCTTCAGGGGCTATTGCTGCCTGGAGCGCTGTTTATATTGACCTCAACGAGGCACACCTGGGGAGGGCGGGCCGGCAGGGTAAGGCTGCCCAGGTCAGCTAATCCACAACCCTCAGGGAATCACATTGTTGAAAATGGACCCCGCTAAGGCAGAAGAGAAGCCAAGGGAAAAAAGGACACAATGCCATTTGCAGCACCGTAGATGAGTCTAGAAGTAATCACGTGACTTGTAGTAAGTCAGAAAGTGAAAGACACATATCATATCATATCACTTATAGGTGTTACCTAAAAATGGATACCAGGGCAGATATTTCCACGGAGAAGGGCAATCACAGATTCATTAAACAAACTTATGGTTCACCAAAGGAAAGGTGTGAGGATTGGTTTCATTACGATATCGGGGTTAACAGACATCTACAAACACAGGTGACATATATAATCACCAAAGACCTACAGAATACCAAGAGAGGACTACTCAACATTCTGTCATAACGTACATGGGAAAAGGATCCCAGGAAGAACAGACATGTGTATATGTGTAAAAGAACCACATCTTCCACACCTACAACAAGCCAAACATTGTAATCAAACTTGCTGTAAGAAAAAATAAAAAATTAAATTAAAAACACGAACAAGAAGTAGTGAGACAAACGTGAGGGGCTTTCTCCTGGCACATTCCATTCTAAACTCCAATCTAGAACACCACTTCCACTGAGGCTCTCTTGCCCTAGTAACCAGATTTGGTAAGGGTGAACTGCTGCCACCTTGTGGCCGTTTCACACAACAGCAGCTTTAATCCCAACGCTAATGGTCAGTTGATATTCAAAATCATTGCAGGCCTGTAAATGACACCTGCCCTGAAAACAAATCCTGGGGTCACATATCGACCAAAATATTCAAAGGACGTCCATATTTCAAAACGACCGTTTCAAAAGGCATATTTTACGCACATTAGTGTTCTGCTTCTTTTCCTTTCTTTCCTTTTTTGTTCAAAAAACACGGGAATGGAAAAAGGCATCCCTCAGAATGGGCGAAAATCGTTGCAGACGAATCAATGGACAGAGGTTTAATCTCCAATATATATAAACAGCTCATGCAGCTTAATATTAAAAAAAACAAACAACCCAAAAAAATGGCCAGAAGATCTAAAGAGACGTTTCTTCAAAGGAGACACAGAGATGGCCAAGACGCACATGAAAAGCTGCTCAACAGCACTAATTATCAGAGAAATGCAAATCAAAACTACAATGAGGTTTCACCTCACACCTGTTAGAATCGGCATCATCAGAAAATCTACAAACAACCAATTCTGGGGAGGGTGTGGACAAAAGGAGCCCTCTTCCACTATTGGTGGGAATGTAAATTGATACAGTCACTATGGAGAACAGTATGGAGTTTCCTTAAAAAAACTAGAAATAGAATTACCATCTGATCCAGCAATCCCACTTCTGGGCATATAGCCAGAGAAAACCGTACATCAAAAAGGCACATTCACCACAATGTTCATTGCAGCACTATTTACAATAGCCAGGTAATGGAAGCAACCTAAATGCCCACAGACAGATGAATGGATAAAGATGTGGTACATATATGAAATGGAATATTACTCGGCCATAAAAAGGAATGAAACTGGGTCATTTGTAGAGACATCGATGGATCGAGAGACTGTCATACAGAATGAAGTAAGTCAGAAAGAGGAAAACAAATATTGTATATTAATGCATATATGTGGAGCCTAGAAATGGTACAGATGAACTGGTTTGCAGGGAAGAAATAGAGACACAGAGGTAGAGAACAAACGTATGGACACCAAGTGTGGGAAGCCATGGGGTGGTGGTGGTGGGATGAGTTGGGAGTTTGGGATTGACCTGTGTACATGTATATGCCTAAAATACATAACTAATAATAACGTGCTATATAAAAAAAATAAATAAAATTAAATTTCAAAATTTTAAAAAATAAAATTTAAAATAAAACAGAAAAAAGTTCTTCCCGTCACACAGATGTATTTATAGGAATGAATTATTTCCATGCTTATATCTATAAATACATAAAAGAGGAATAAAATCTAACTTGAACCATAAAAGAAAAGAAAACCTGAACCCACGAGTTATACAGAGGAAAACCCTATCAGGGCACTTGCTCCAGTGGTAAACAATTCTGAAATTGGTCAGAGGTGGGGAACCATCTCCCATACAGCCATCAACCCACCCCCCACGCAAGGAGCGTCCTCATTGCAAAGCTGGGGGACCGTGCCGAGGCATCTCTGAGTAAACGTGAGCTGAGCCCCAGGCCAGCTGCTGCTGAACTGTTTCCACCCTTTCCAGGTAAAACACCTGAATATGTACAAGGGCTTGAAAGCCTAGTGGAAGGACCGTGGAGCCACACCAGCGACAGCACGCAGGCCAACTTGGTGCCTGCAGGCCATCCAGGGTGGTCCTGGCCCCGGGCGCTCTTCCAGAAGCTTTCCATTGCCCTGCCTGAGATACCCCTCCTGTCCCGGCCCCCACTGCTTTTTTCCTTCCTCACCTCTGTCCGGAGAGAAATTCCAGCGGAAGGTATGGGTGACACAACCTCTTCTTTACAGGCGGCAGCCTGGCAACTCCTGCAGAAAGGCCAGCAGAACCCCACTCACACCGGGCCACCCACAAAGCTGTGGCCCCTCACTCCCTCCCACCAGCACAGCCCCGAGACCGCTGACGGGGCAGAGAATATGGAGTCAGGCACAGCTTCAGGGGCTATTGCTGCCTGGAGCGCTGTTTATATTGACCTCAAAGAGGCACACCTGGGGAGGGCGGGCCGGTAGGATAAGGCTGCCCAGGTCAGCTAATCCACAACCCTCAGGGAATCACATTGTTGAAAATGGACCCCGCTAACGCAGAAGAGAAGCCAAGGGAAAAAAGGACACAATGCCATTTGCAGCACCGTAGATGAGTCTAGAAGTAATCACGTGACTTGTAGTAAGTCAGAAAGTGAAAGACACATATCATATCATATCACTTATAGGTGTTACCTAAAAATGGATACCAGGGCAGATATTTCCACGGAGAAGGGCAATCACAGATTCATTAAACAAACTTATGGTTCACCAAAGGAAAGGTGTGAGGATTGGTTTCATTACGATATCGGGGTTAACAGACATCTACAAACACAGGTGACATATATAATCACCAAAGACCTACAGAATACCAAGAGAGGACTACACAACATTCTGTCATAACGTACATGGGAAAAGGATCCCAGGAAGAACAGACATGTGTATATGTGTAAAAGAACCACATCTTCCACACCTACAACAAGCCAAACATTGTAATCAAACTTGCTGTAAGAAAAAATAAAAAATTAAATTAAAAACACGAACAAGAAGTAGTGAGACAAACGTGAGGGGCTTTCTCCTGGCACATTCCATTCTAAACTCCAATCTAGAACACCACTTCCACTGAGGCTCTCTTGCCCTAGTAACCAGATTTGGTAAGGGTGAACTGCTGCCACCTTGTGGCCGTTTCACACAACAGCAGCTTTAATCCCAACGCTAATGGTCAGTTGATATTCAAAATCATTGCAGGCCTGTAAATGACACCTGCCCTGAAAACAAATCCTGGGGTCACATATCGACCAAAATATTCAAAGGACGTCCATATTTCAAAACGACCGTTTCAAAAGGCATATTTTACGCACATTAGTGTTCTGCTTCTTTTCCTTTCTTTCCTTTTTTGTTCAAAAAACACGGGAATGGAAAAAGGCATCCCTCAGAATGGGCGAAAATCGTTGCAGACGAATCAATGGACAGAGGTTTAATCTCCAATATATATAAACAGCTCATGCAGCTTAATATTAAAAAAAACAAACAACCCAAAAAAATGGCCAGAAGATCTAAAGAGACGTTTCTTCAAAGGAGACACAGAGATGGCCAAGACGCACATGAAAAGCTGCTCAACAGCACTAATTATCAGAGAAATGCAAATCAAAACTACAATGAGGTTTCACCTCACACCTGTTAGAATCGGCATCATCAGAAAATCTACAAACAACCAATTCTGGGGAGGGTGTGGACAAAAGGAGCCCTCTTCCACTATTGGTGGGAATGTAAATTGATACAGTCACTATGGAGAACAGTATGGAGTTTCCTTAAAAAAACTAGAAATAGAATTACCATCTGATCCAGCAATCCCACTTCTGGGCATATAGCCAGAGAAAACCGTACATCAAAAAGGCACATTCACCACAATGTTCATTGCAGCACTATTTACAATAGCCAGGTAATGGAAGCAACCTAAATGCCCACAGACAGATGAATGGATAAAGATGTGGTACATATATGAAATGGAATATTACTCGGCCATAAAAAGGAATGAAACTGGGTCATTTGTAGAGACATCGATGGATCGAGAGACTGTCATACAGAATGAAGTAAGTCAGAAAGAGGAAAACAAATATTGTATATTAATGCATATATGTGGAGCCTAGAAATGGTACAGATGAACTGGTTTGCAGGGAAGAAATAGAGACACAGAGGTAGAGAACAAACGTATGGACACCAAGTGTGGGAAGCCATGGGGTGGTGGTGGTGGGATGAGTTGGGAGTTTGGGATTGACCTGTGTACATGTATATGCATAAAATACATAACTAATAATAACGTGCTATATAAAAAAAATAAATAAAATTAAATTTCAAAATTTTAAAAAATAAAATTTAAAATAAAACAGAAAAAAGTTCTTCCCGTCACACAGATGTATTTATAGGAATGAATTATTTCCATGCTTATATCTATAAATACATAAAAGAGGAATAAAATCTAACTTGAACCATAAAAGAAAAGAAAACCTGAACCCACGAGTTATACAGAGGAAAACCCTATCAGGGCACTTGCTCCAGTGGTAAACAATTCTGAAATTGGTCAGAGGTGGGGAACCATCTCCCATACAGCCATCAACCCACCCCCCACGCAAGGAGCGTCCTCATTGCAAAGCTGGGGGACCGTGCCGAGGCATCTCTGAGTAAACGTGAGCTGAGCCCCAGGCCAGCTGCTGCTGAACTGTTCCCACCCTTTCCAGGTAAAACACCTGAATATGTACAAGGGCTTGAAAGCCTAGAGGAAGGACCGTGGAGCCACACCAGCGACAGCACGCAGACCAACTTGGTGCCTGCAGGCCAGCCAGGGTGGTCCTGGCCCCGGGCGCTCTTCCAGAAGCTTTCCATTGCCCTGCCTGAGATACCCCTCCTGTCCCGGCCCCCACTGCTTTTTTCCTTCCTCACCTCTGTCCGGAGAGAAATTCCAGCGGAAGGTATGGGTGACACAACCTCTTCTTTACAGGCGGCAGCCTGGCAACTCCTGCAGAAAGGCCAGCAGAACCCCACTCACACCGGGCCACCCACAAAGCTGTGGCCCCTCACTCCCTCCCACCAGCACAGCCCCGAGACTGCTGACGGGGCAGAGAATATGGAGTCAGGCACAGCTTCAGGGGCTATTGCTGCCTGGAGCGCTGTTTATATTGACCTCAACGAGGCACACCTGGGGAGGGCGGGCAGGCAGGGTAAGGCTGCCCAGGTCAGCTAATCCACAACCCTCAGGGAATCACATTGTTGAAAATGGACCCCGCTAAGGCAGAAGAGAAGCCAAGGGAAAAAAGGACACAATGCCATTTGCAGCACCGTAGATGAGTCTAGAAGTAATCACGTGACTTGTAGTAAGTCAGAAAGTGAAAGACACATATCATATCATATCACTTATAGGTGTTACCTAAAAATGGATACCAGGGCAGATATTTCCACGGAGAAGGGCAATCACAGATTCATTAAACAAACTTATGGTTCACCAAAGGAAAGGTGTGAGGATTGGTTTCATTACGATATCGGGGTTAACAGACATCTACAAACACAGGTGACATATATAATCACCAAAGACCTACAGAATACCAAGAGAGGACTACTCAACATTCTGTCATAACGTACATGGGAAAAGGATCCCAGGAAGAACAGACATGTGTATATGTGTAAAAGAACCACATCTTCCACACCTACAACAAGCCAAACATTGTAATCAAACTTGCTGTAAGAAAAAATAAAAAATTAAATTAAAAACACGAACAAGAAGTAGTGAGACAAACGTGAGGGGCTTTCTCCTGGCACATTCCATTCTAAACTCCAATCTAGAACACCACTTCCACTGAGGCTCTCTTGCCCTAGTAACCAGATTTGGTAAGGGTGAACTGCTGCCACCTTGTGGCCGTTTCACACAACAGCAGCTTTAATCCCAACGCTAATGGTCAGTTGATATTCAAAATCATTGCAGGCCTGTAAATGACACCTGCCCTGAAAACAAATCCTGGGGTCACATATCGACCAAAATATTCAAAGGACGTCCATATTTCAAAACGACCGTTTCAAAAGGCATATTTTACGCACATTAGTGTTCTGCTTCTTTTCCTTTCTTTCCTTTTTTGTTAAAAAAACACGGGAATGGAAAAAGGCATCCCTCAGAATGGGCGAAAATCGTTGCAGACGAATCAATGGACAGAGGTTTAATCTCCAATATATATAAACAGCTCATGCAGCTTAATATTAAAAAAAACAAACAACCCAAAAAAATGGCCAGAAGATCTAAAGAGACGTTTCTTCAAAGGAGACACAGAGATGGCCAAGACGCACATGAAAAGCTGCTCAACAGCACTAATTATCAGAGAAATGCAAATCAAAACTACAATGAGGTTTCACCTCACACCTGTTAGAATCGGCATCATCAGAAAATCTACAAACAACCAATTCTGGGGAGGGTGTGGACAAAAGGAGCCCTCTTCCACTATTGGTGGGAATGTAAATTGATACAGTCACTATGGAGAACAGTATGGAGTTTCCTTAAAAAAACTAGAAATAGAATTACCATCTGATCCAGCAATCCCACTTCTGGGCATATACCCAGAGAAAACCGTACATCAAAAAGGCACATTCACCACAATGTTCATTGCAGCACTATTTACAATAGCCAGGTAATGGAAGCAACCTAAATGCCCACAGACAGATGAATGGATAAAGATGTGGTACATATATGAAATGGAATATTACTCGGCCATAAAAAGGAATGAAACTGGGTCATTTGTAGAGACATCGATGGATCGAGAGACTGTCATACAGAATGAAGTAAGTCAGAAAGAGGAAAACAAATATTGTATATTAATGCATATATGTGGAGCCTAGAAATGGTACAGATGAACTGGTTTGCAGGGAAGAAATAGAGACACAGAGGTAGAGAACAAACGTATGGACACCAAGTGTGGGAAGCCATGGGGTGGTGGTGGTGGGATGAGTTGGGAGTTTGGGATTGACCTGTGTACATGTATATGCATAAAATACATAACTAATAATAACGTGCTATATAAAAAAAATAAATAAAATTAAATTTCAAAATTTTAAAAAATAAAATTTAAAATAAAACAGAAAAAAGTTCTTCCCGTCACACAGATGTATTTATAGGAATGAATTATTTCCATGCTTATATCTATAAATACATAAAAGAGGAATAAAATCTAACTTGAACCATAAAAGAAAAGAAAACCTGAACCCACGAGTTATACAGAGGAAAACCCTATCAGGGCACTTGCTCCAGTGGTAAACAATTCTGAAATTGGTCAGAGGTGGGGAACCATCTCCCATACAGCCATCAACCCACCCCCCACGCAAGGAGCGTCCTCATTGCAAAGCTGGGGGACCGTGCCGAGGCATCTCTGAGTAAACGTGAGCTGAGCCCCAGGCCAGCTGCTGCTGAACTGTTTCCACCCTTTCCAGGTAAAACACCTGAATATGTACAAGGGCTTGAAAGCCTAGTGGAAGGACCGTGGAGCCACACCAGCGACAGCACGCAGGCCAACTTGGTGCCTGCAGGCCATCCAGGGTGGTCCTGGCCCCGGGCGCTCTTCCAGAAGCTTTCCATTGCCCTGCCTGAGATACCCCTCCTGTCCCGGCCCCCACTGCTTTTTTCCTTCCTCACCTCTGTCCGGAGAGAAATTCCAGCGGAAGGTATGGGTGACACAACCTCTTCTTTACAGGCGGCAGCCTGGCAACTCCTGCAGAAAGGCCAGCAGAACCCCACTCACACCGGGCCACCCACAAAGCTGTGGCCCCTCACTCCCTCCCACCAGCACAGCCCCGAGACCGCTGACGGGGCAGAGAATATGGAGTCAGGCACAGCTTCAGGGGCTATTGCTGCCTGGAGCGCTGTTTATATTGACCTCAACGAGGCACACCTGGGGAGGGCGGGCCGGCAGGGTAAGGCTGCCCAGGTCAGCTAATCCACAACCCTCAGGGAATCACATTGTTGAAAATGGACCCCGCTAACGCAGAAGAGAAGCCAAGGGAAAAAAGGACACAATGCCATTTGCAGCACCGTAGATGAGTCTAGAAGTAATCACGTGACTTGTAGTAAGTCAGAAAGTGAAAGACACATATCATATCATATCACTTATAGGTGTTACCTAAAAATGGATACCAGGGCAGATATTTCCACGGAGAAGGGCAATCACAGATTCATTAAACAAACTTATGGTTCACCAAAGGAAAGGTGTGAGGATTGGTTTCATTACGATATCGGGGTTAACAGACATCTACAAACACAGGTGACATATATAATCACCAAAGACCTACAGAATACCAAGAGAGGACTACTCAACATTCTGTCATAACGTACATGGGAAAAGGATCCCAGGAAGAACAGACATGTGTATATGTGTAAAAGAACCACATCTTCCACACCTACAACAAGCCAAACATTGTAATCAAACTTGCTGTAAGAAAAAATAAAAAATTAAATTAAAAACACGAACAAGAAGTAGTGAGACAAACGTGAGGGGCTTTCTCCTGGCACATTCCATTCTAAACTCCAATCTAGAACACCACTTCCACTGAGGCTCTCTTGCCCTAGTAACCAGATTTGGTAAGGGTGAACTGCTGCCACCTTGTGGCCGTTTCACACAACAGCAGCTTTAATCCCAACGCTAATGGTCAGTTGATATTCAAAATCATTGCAGGCCTGTAAATGACACCTGCCCTGAAAACAAATCCTGGGGTCACATATCGACCAAAATATTCAAAGGACGTCCATATTTCAAAACGACCGTTTCAAAAGGCATATTTTACGCACATTAGTGTTCTGCTTCTTTTCCTTTCTTTCCTTTTTTGTTCAAAAAACACGGGAATGGAAAAAGGCATCCCTCAGAATGGGCGAAAATCGTTGCAGACGAATCAATGGACAGAGGTTTAATCTCCAATATATATAAACAGCTCATGCAGCTTAATATTAAAAAAAACAAACAACCCAAAAAAATGGCCAGAAGATCTAAAGAGACGTTTCTTCAAAGGAGACACAGAGATGGCCAAGACGCACATGAAAAGCTGCTCAACAGCACTAATTATCAGAGAAATGCAAATCAAAACTACAATGAGGTTTCACCTCACACCTGTTAGAATCGGCATCATCAGAAAATGTACAAACAACCAATTCTGGGGAGGGTGTGGACAAAAGGAGCCCTCTTCCACTATTGGTGGGAATGTAAATTGATACAGTCACTATGGAGAACAGTATGGAGTTTCCTTAAAAAAACTAGAAATAGAATTACCATCTGATCCAGCAATCCCACTTCTGGGCATATACCCAGAGAAAACCGTACATCAAAAAGGCACATTCACCACAATGTTCATTGCAGCACTATTTACAATAGCCAGGTAATGGAAGCAACCTAAATGCCCACAGACAGATGAATGGATAAAGATGTGGTACATATATGAAATGGAATATTACTCGGCCATAAAAAGGAATGAAACTGGGTCATTTGTAGAGACATCGATGGATCGAGAGAAGTAAGTCAGAAAGAGGAAAACAAATATTGTATATTAATGCATATATGTGGAGCCTAGAAATGGTACAGATGAACTGGTTTGCAGGGAAGAAATAGAGACACAGAGGTAGAGAACAAACGTATGGACACCAAGTGTGGGAAGCCATGGGGTGGTGGTGGTGGGATGAGTTGGGAGTTTGGGATTGACCTGTGTACATGTATATGCATAAAATACATAACTAATAATAACGTGCTATATAAAAAAAATAAATAAAATTAAATTTCAAAATTTTAAAAAATAAAATTTAAAATAAAACAGAAAAAAGTTCTTCCCGTCACACAGATGTATTTATAGGAATGAATTATTTCCATGCTTATATCTATAAATACATAAAAGAGGAATAAAATCTAACTTGAACCATAAAAGAAAAGAAAACCTGAACCCACGAGTTATACAGAGGAAAACCCTATCAGGGCACTTGCTCCAGTGGTAAACAATTCTGAAATTGGTCAGAGGTGGGGAACCATCTCCCATACAGCCATCAACCCACCCCCCACGCAAGGAGCGTCCTCATTGCAAAGCTGGGGGACCGTGCCGAGGCATCTCTGAGTAAACGTGAGCTGAGCCCCAGGCCAGCTGCTGCTGAACTGTTCCCACCCTTTCCAGGTAAAACACCTGAATATGTACAAGGGCTTGAAAGCCTAGAGGAAGGACCGTGGAGCCACACCAGCGACAGCACGCAGGCCAACTTGGTGCCTGCAGGCCAGCCAGGGTGGTCCTGGCCCCGGGCGCTCTTCCAGAAGCTTTCCATTGCCCTGCCTGAGATACCCCTCCTGTCCCGGCCCCCACTGCTTTTTTCCTTCCTCACCTCTGTCCGGAGAGAAATTCCAGCGGAAGGTATGGGTGACACAACCTCTTCTTTACAGGCGGCAGCCTGGAAACTCCTGCAGAAAGGCCAGCAGAACCCCACTCACACCGGGCCACCCACAAAGCTGTGGCCCCTCACTCCCTCCCACCAGCACAGCCCCGAGACTGCTGACGGGGCAGAGAATATGGAGTCAGGCACAGCTTCAGGGGCTATTGCTGCCTGGAGCGCTGTTTATATTGACCTCAACGAGGCACACCTGGGGAGGGCGGGCCGGCAGGGTAAGGCTGCCCAGGTCAGCTAATCCACAACCCTCAGGGAATCACATTGTTGAAAATGGACCCCGCTAAGGCAGAAGAGAAGCCAAGGGAAAAAAGGACACAATGCCATTTGCAGCACCGTAGATGAGTCTAGAAGTAATCACGTGACTTGTAGTAAGTCAGAAAGTGAAAGACACATATCATATCATATCACTTATAGGTGTTACCTAAAAATGGATACCAGGGCAGATATTTCCACGGAGAAGGGCAATCACAGATTCATTAAACAAACTTATGGTTCACCAAAGGAAAGGTGTGAGGATTGGTTTCATTACGATATCGGGGTTAACAGACATCTACAAACACAGGTGACATATATAATCACCAAAGACCTACAGAATACCAAGAGAGGACTACTCAACATTCTGTCATAACGTACATGGGAAAAGGATCCCAGGAAGAACAGACATGTGTATATGTGTAAAAGAACCACATCTTCCACACCTACAACAAGCCAAACATTGTAATCAAACTTGCTGTAAGAAAAAATAAAAAATTAAATTAAAAACACGAACAAGAAGTAGTGAGACAAACGTGAGGGGCTTTCTCCTGGCACATTCCATTCTAAACTCCAATCTAGAACACCACTTCCACTGAGGCTCTCTTGCCCTAGTAACCAGATTTGGTAAGGGTGAACTGCTGCCACCTTGTGGCCGTTTCACACAACAGCAGCTTTAATCCCAACGCTAATGGTCAGTTGATATTCAAAATCATTGCAGGCCTGTAAATGACACCTGCCCTGAAAACAAATCCTGGGGTCACATATCGACCAAAATATTCAAAGGACGTCCATATTTCAAAACGACCGTTTCAAAAGGCATATTTTACGCACATTAGTGTTCTGCTTCTTTTCCTTTCTTTCCTTTTTTGTTAAAAAAACACGGGAATGGAAAAAGGCATCCCTCAGAATGGGCGAAAATCGTTGCAGACGAATCAATGGACAGAGGTTTAATCTCCAATATATATAAACAGCTCATGCAGCTTAATATTAAAAAAAACAAACAACCCAAAAAAATGGCCAGAAGATCTAAAGAGACGTTTCTTCAAAGGAGACACAGAGATGGCCAAGACGCACATGAAAAGCTGCTCAACAGCACTAATTATCAGAGAAATGCAAATCAAAACTACAATGAGGTTTCACCTCACACCTGTTAGAATCGGCATCATCAGAAAATCTACAAACAACCAATTCTGGGGAGGGTGTGGACAAAAGGAGCCCTCTTCCACTATTGGTGGGAATGTAAATTGATACAGTCACTATGGAGAACAGTATGGAGTTTCCTTAAAAAAACTAGAAATAGAATTACCATCTGATCCAGCAATCCCACTTCTGGGCATATAGCCAGAGAAAACCGTACATCAAAAAGGCACATTCACCACAATGTTCATTGCAGCACTATTTACAATAGCCAGGTAATGGAAGCAACCTAAATGCCCACAGACAGATGAATGGATAAAGATGTGGTACATATATGAAATGGAATATTACTCGGCCATAAAAAGGAATGAAACTGGGTCATTTGTAGAGACATCGATGGATCGAGAGAAGTAAGTCAGAAAGAGGAAAACAAATATTGTATATTAATGCATATATGTGGAGCCTAGAAATGGTACAGATGAACTGGTTTGCAGGGAAGAAATAGAGACACAGAGGTAGAGAACAAACGTATGGACACCAAGTGTGGGAAGCCATGGGGTGGTGGTGGTGGGATGAGTTGGGAGTTTGGGATTGACCTGTGTACATGTATATGCATAAAATACATAACTAATAATAACGTGCTATATAAAAAAAATAAATAAAATTAAATTTCAAAATTTTAAAAAATAAAATTTAAAATAAAACAGAAAAAAGTTCTTCCCGTCACACAGATGTATTTATAGGAATGAATTATTTCCATGCTTATATCTATAAATACATAAAAGAGGAATAAAATCTAACTTGAACCATAAAAGAAAAGAAAACCTGAACCCACGAGTTATACAGAGGAAAACCCTATCAGGGCACTTGCTCCAGTGGTAAACAATTCTGAAATTGGTCAGAGGTGGGGAACCATCTCCCATACAGCCATCAACCCACCCCCCACGCAAGGAGCGTCCTCATTGCAAAGCTGGGGGACCGTGCCGAGGCATCTCTGAGTAAACGTGAGCTGAGCCCCAGGCCAGCTGCTGCTGAACTGTTCCCACCCTTTCCAGGTAAAACACCTGAATATGTACAAGGGCTTGAAAGCCTAGAGGAAGGACCGTGGAGCCACACCAGCGACAGCACGCAGGCCAACTTGGTGCCTGCAGGCCAGCCAGGGTGGTCCTGGCCCCGGGCGCTCTTCCAGAAGCTTTCCATTGCCCTGCCTGAGATACCCCTCCTGTCCCGGCCCCCACTGCTTTTTTCCTTCCTCACCTCTGTCCGGAGAGAAATTCCAGCGGAAGGTATGGGTGACACAACCTCTTCTTTACAGGCGGCAGCCTGGAAACTCCTGCAGAAAGGCCAGCAGAACCCCACTCACACCGGGCCACCCACAAAGCTGTGGCCCCTCACTCCCTCCCACCAGCACAGCCCCGAGACTGCTGACGGGGCAGAGAATATGGAGTCAGGCACAGCTTCAGGGGCTATTGCTGCCTGGAGCGCTGTTTATATTGACCTCAACGAGGCACACCTGGGGAGGGCGGGCCGGCAGGGTAAGGCTGCCCAGGTCAGCTAATCCACAACCCTCAGGGAATCACATTGTTGAAAATGGACCCCGCTAAGGCAGAAGAGAAGCCAAGGGAAAAAAGGACACAATGCCATTTGCAGCACCGTAGATGAGTCTAGAAGTAATCACGTGACTTGTAGTAAGTCAGAAAGTGAAAGACACATATCATATCATATCACTTATAGGTGTTACCTAAAAATGGATACCAGGGCAGATATTTCCACGGAGAAGGGCAATCACAGATTCATTAAACAAACTTATGGTTCACCAAAGGAAAGGTGTGAGGATTGGTTTCATTACGATATCGGGGTTAACAGACATCTACAAACACAGGTGACATATATAATCACCAAAGACCTACAGAATACCAAGAGAGGACTACTCAACATTCTGTCATAACGTACATGGGAAAAGGATCCCAGGAAGAACAGACATGTGTATATGTGTAAAAGAACCACATCTTCCACACCTACAACAAGCCAAACATTGTAATCAAACTTGCTGTAAGAAAAAATAAAAAATTAAATTAAAAACACGAACAAGAAGTAGTGAGACAAACGTGAGGGGCTTTCTCCTGGCACATTCCATTCTAAACTCCAATCTAGAACACCACTTCCACTGAGGCTCTCTTGCCCTAGTAACCAGATTTGGTAAGGGTGAACTGCTGCCACCTTGTGGCCGTTTCACACAACAGCAGCTTTAATCCCAACGCTAATGGTCAGTTGATATTCAAAATCATTGCAGGCCTGTAAATGACACCTGCCCTGAAAACAAATCCTGGGGTCACATATCGACCAAAATATTCAAAGGACGTCCATATTTCAAAACGACCGTTTCAAAAGGCATATTTTACGCACATTAGTGTTCTGCTTCTTTTCCTTTCTTTCCTTTTTTGTTAAAAAAACACGGGAATGGAAAAAGGCATCCCTCAGAATGGGCGAAAATCGTTGCAGACGAATCAATGGACAGAGGTTTAATCTCCAATATATATAAACAGCTCATGCAGCTTAATATTAAAAAAAACAAACAACCCAAAAAAATGGCCAGAAGATCTAAAGAGACGTTTCTTCAAAGGAGACACAGAGATGGCCAAGACGCACATGAAAAGCTGCTCAACAGCACTAATTATCAGAGAAATGCAAATCAAAACTACAATGAGGTTTCACCTCACACCTGTTAGAATCGGCATCATCAGAAAATCTACAAACAACCAATTCTGGGGAGGGTGTGGACAAAAGGAGCCCTCTTCCACTATTGGTGGGAATGTAAATTGATACAGTCACTATGGAGAACAGTATGGAGTTTCCTTAAAAAAACTAGAAATAGAATTACCATCTGATCCAGCAATCCCACTTCTGGGCATATAGCCAGAGAAAACCGTACATCAAAAAGGCACATTCACCACAATGTTCATTGCAGCACTATTTACAATAGCCAGGTAATGGAAGCAACCTAAATGCCCACAGACAGATGAATGGATAAAGATGTGGTACATATATGAAATGGAATATTACTCGGCCATAAAAAGGAATGAAACTGGGTCATTTGTAGAGACATCGATGGATCGAGAGAAGTAAGTCAGAAAGAGGAAAACAAATATTGTATATTAATGCATATATGTGGAGCCTAGAAATGGTACAGATGAACTGGTTTGCAGGGAAGAAATAGAGACACAGAGGTAGAGAACAAACGTATGGACACCAAGTGTGGGAAGCCATGGGGTGGTGGTGGTGGGATGAGTTGGGAGTTTGGGATTGACCTGTGTACATGTATATGCATAAAATACATAACTAATAATAACGTGCTATATAAAAAAAATAAATAAAATTAAATTTCAAAATTTTAAAAAATAAAATTTAAAATAAAACAGAAAAAAGTTCTTCCCGTCACACAGATGTATTTATAGGAATGAATTATTTCCATGCTTATATCTATAAATACATAAAAGAGGAATAAAATCTAACTTGAACCATAAAAGAAAAGAAAACCTGAACCCACGAGTTATACAGAGGAAAACCCTATCAGGGCACTTGCTCCAGTGGTAAACAATTCTGAAATTGGTCAGAGGTGGGGAACCATCTCCCATACAGCCATCAACCCACCCCCCACGCAAGGAGCGTCCTCATTGCAAAGCTGGGGGACCGTGCCGAGGCATCTCTGAGTAAACGTGAGCTGAGCCCCAGGCCAGCTGCTGCTGAACTGTTCCCACCCTTTCCAGGTAAAACACCTGAATATGTACAAGGGCTTGAAAGCCTAGAGGAAGGACCGTGGAGCCACACCAGCGACAGCACGCAGGCCAACTTGGTGCCTGCAGGCCAGCCAGGGTGGTCCTGGCCCCGGGCGCTCTTCCAGAAGCTTTCCATTGCCCTGCCTGAGATACCCCTCCTGTCCCGGCCCCCACTGCTTTTTTCCTTCCTCACCTCTGTCCGGAGAGAAATTCCAGCGGAAGGTATGGGTGACACAACCTCTTCTTTACAGGCGGCAGCCTGGCAACTCCTGCAGAAAGGCCAGCAGAACCCCACTCACACCGGGCCACCCACAAAGCTGTGGCCCCTCACTCCCTCCCACCAGCACAGCCCCGAGACTGCTGACGGGGCAGAGAATATGGAGTCAGGCACAGCTTCAGGGGCTATTGCTGCCTGGAGCGCTGTTTATATTGACCTCAACGAGGCACACCTGGGGAGGGCGGGCCGGCAGGGTAAGGCTGCCCAGGTCAGCTAATCCACAACCCTCAGGGAATCACATTGTTGAAAATGGACCCCGCTAAGGCAGAAGAGAAGCCAAGGGAAAAAAGGACACAATGCCATTTGCAGCACCGTAGATGAGTCTAGAAGTAATCACGTGACTTGTAGTAAGTCAGAAAGTGAAAGACACATATCATATCATATCACTTATAGGTGTTACCTAAAAATGGATACCAGGGCAGATATTTCCACGGAAAAGGGCAATCACAGATTCATTAAACAAACTTATGGTTCACCAAAGGAAAGGTGTGAGGATTGGTTTCATTACGATATCGGGGTTAACAGACATCTACAAACACAGGTGACATATATAATCACCAAAGACCTACAGAATACCAAGAGAGGACTACTCAACATTCTGTCATAACGTACATGGGAAAAGGATCCCAGGAAGAACAGACATGTGTATATGTGTAAAAGAACCACATCTTCCACACCTACAACAAGCCAAACATTGTAATCAAACTTGCTGTAAGAAAAAATAAAAAATTAAATTAAAAACACGAACAAGAAGTAGTGAGACAAACGTGAGGGGCTTTCTCCTGGCACATTCCATTCTAAACTCCAATCTAGAACACCACTTCCACTGAGGCTCTCTTGCCCTAGTAACCAGATTTGGTAAGGGTGAACTGCTGCCACCTTGTGGCCGTTTCACACAACAGCAGCTTTAATCCCAACGCTAATGGTCAGTTGATATTCAAAATCATTGCAGGCCTGTAAATGACACCTGCCCTGAAAACAAATCCTGGGGTCACATATCGACCAAAATATTCAAAGGACGTCCATATTTCAAAACGACCGTTTCAAAAGGCATATTTTACGCACATTAGTGTTCTGCTTCTTTTCCTTTCTTTCCTTTTTTGTTCAAAAAACACGGGAATGGAAAAAGGCATCCCTCAGAATGGGCGAAAATCGTTGCAGACGAATCAATGGACAGAGGTTTAATCTCCAATATATATAAACAGCTCATGCAGCTTAATATTAAAAAAAACAAACAACCCCCAAAAATGGCCAGAAGATCTAAAGAGACGTTTCTTCAAAGGAGACACAGAGATGGCCAAGACGCACATGAAAAGCTGCTCAACAGCACTAATTATCAGAGAAATGCAAATCAAAACTACAATGAGGTTTCACCTCACACCTGTTAGAATCGGCATCATCAGAAAATGTACAAACAACCAATTCTGGGGAGGGTGTGGACAAAAGGAGCCCTCTTCCACTATTGGTGGGAATGTAAATTGATACAGTCACTATGGAGAACAGTATGGAGTTTCCTTAAAAAAACTAGAAATAGAATTACCATCTGATCCAGCAATCCCACTTCTGGGCATATAGCCAGAGAAAACCGTACATCAAAAAGGCACATTCACCACAATGTTCATTGCAGCACTATTTACAATAGCCAGGTAATGGAAGCAACCTAAATGCCCACAGACAGATGAATGGATAAAGATGTGGTACATATATGAAATGGAATATTACTCGGCCATAAAAAGGAATGAAACTGGGTCATTTGTAGAGACATCGATGGATCGAGAGACTGTCATACAGAATGAAGTAAGTCAGAAAGAGGAAAACAAATATTGTATATTAATGCATATATGTGGAGCCTAGAAATGGTACAGATGAACTGGTTTGCAGGGAAGAAATAGAGACACAGAGGTAGAGAACAAACGTATGGACACCAAGTGTGGGAAGCCATGGGGTGGTGGTGGTGGGATGAGTTGGGAGTTTGGGATTGACCTGTGTACATGTATATGCATAAAATACATAACTAATAATAACGTGCTATATAAAAAATAAATAAAATTAAATTTCAAAATTTTAAAAAATAAAATTTAAAATAAAACAGAAAAAAGTTCTTCCCGTCACACAGATGTATTTATAGGAATGAATTATTTCCATGCTTATATCTATAAATACATAAAAGAGGAATAAAATCTAACTTGAACCATAAAAGAAAAGAAAACCTGAACCCACGAGTTATACAGAGGAAAACCCTATCAGGGCACTTGCTCCAGTGGTAAACAATTCTGAAATTGGTCAGAGGTGGGGAACCATCTCCCATACAGCCATCAACCCACCCCCCACGCAAGGAGCGTCCTCATTGCAAAGCTGGGGGACCGTGCCGAGGCATCTCTGAGTAAACGTGAGCTGAGCCCCAGGCCAGCTGCTGCTGAACTGTTTCCACCCTTTCCAGGTAAAACACCTGAATATGTACAAGGGCTTGAAAGCCTAGTGGAAGGACCGTGGAGCCACACTGGCGACAGCACGCAGGCCAACTTGGTGCCTGCAGGCCATCCAGGGTGGTCCTGGCCCCGGGCGCTCTTCCAGAAGCTTTCCATTGCCCTGCCTGAGATACCCCTCCTGTCCCGGCCCCCACTGCTTTTTTCCTTCCTCACCTCTGTCCGGAGAGAAATTCCAGCGGAAGGTATGGGTGACACAACCTCTTCTTTACAGGCGGCAGCCTGGCAACTCCTACAGAAAGGCCAGCAGAACCCCACTCACACCGGGCCACCCACAAAGCTGTGGCCCCTCACTCCCTCCCACCAGCACAGCCCCGAGACCGCTGACGGGGCAGAGAATATGGAGTCAGGCACAGCTTCAGGGGCTATTGCTGCCTGGAGCGCTGTTTATATTGACCTCAACGAGGCACACCTGGGGAGGGCGGGCCGGCAGGGTAAGGCTGCCCAGGTCAGCTAATCCACAACCCTCAGGGAATCACATTGTTGAAAATGGACCCCGCTAAGGCAGAAGAGAAGCCAAGGGAAAAAAGGACACAATGCCATTTGCAGCACCGTAGATGAGTCTAGAAGTAATCACGTGACTTGTAGTAAGTCAGAAAGTGAAAGACACATATCATATCATATCACTTATAGGTGTTACCTAAAAATGGATACCAGGGCAGATATTTCCACGGAGAAGGGCAATCACAGATTCATTAAACAAACTTATGGTTCACCAAAGGAAAGGTGTGAGGATTGGTTTCATTACGATATCGGGGTTAACAGACATCTACAAACACAGGTGACATATATAATCACCAAAGACCTACAGAATACCAAGAGAGGACTACTCAACATTCTGTCATAACGTACATGGGAAAAGGATCCCAGGAAGAACAGACATGTGTATATGTGTAAAAGAACCACATCTTCCACACCTACAACAAGCCAAACATTGTAATCAAACTTGCTGTAAGAAAAAATAAAAAATTAAATTAAAAACACGAACAAGAAGTAGTGATACAAACGTGAGGGGCTTTCTCCTGGCACATTCCATTCTAAACTCCAATCTAGAACACCACTTCCACTGAGGCTCTCTTGCCCTAGTAACCAGATTTGGTAAGGGTGAACTGCTGCCACCTTGTGGCCGTTTCACACAACAGCAGCTTTAATCCCAACGCTAATGGTCAGTTGATATTCAAAATCATTGCAGGCCTGTAAATGACACCTGCCCTGAAAACAAATCCTGGGGTCACATATCGACCAAAATATTCAAAGGACGTCCATATTTCAAAACGACCGTTTCAAAAGGCATATTTTACGCACATTAGTGTTCTGCTTCTTTTCCTTTCTTTCCTTTTTTGTTCAAAAAACACGGGAATGGAAAAAGGCATCCCTCAGAATGGGCGAAAATCGTTGCAGACGAATCAATGGACAGAGGTTTAATCTCCAATATATATAAACAGCTCATGCAGCTTAATATTAAAAAAAACAAACAACCCCAAAAAATGGCCAGAAGATCTAAAGAGACGTTTCTTCAAAGGAGACACAGAGATGGCCAAGACGCACATGAAAAGCTGCTCAACAGCACTAATTATCAGAGAAATGCAAATCAAAACTACAATGAGGTTTCACCTCACACCTGTTAGAATCAGCATCATCAGAAAATCTACAAACAACCAATTCTGGGGAGGGTGTGGACAAAAGGAGCCCTCTTCCACTATTGGTGGGAATGTAAATTGATACAGTCACTATGGAGAACAGTATGGAGTTTCCTTAAAAAAACTAGAAATAGAATTACCATCTGATCCAGCAATCCCACTTCTGGGCATATAGCCAGAGAAAACCGTACATCAAAAAGGCACATTCACCACAATGTTCATTGCAGCACTATTTACAATAGCCAGGTAATGGAAGCAACCTAAATGCCCACAGACAGATGAATGGATAAAGATGTGGTACATATATGAAATGGAATATTACTCGGCCATAAAAAGGAATGAAACTGGGTCATTTGTAGAGACATCGATGGATCGAGAGACTGTCATACAGAATGAAGTAAGTCAGAAAGAGGAAAACAAATATTGTATATTAATGCATATATGTGGAGCCTAGAAATGGTACAGATGAACTGGTTTGCAGGGAAGAAATAGAGACACAGAGGTAGAGAACAAACGTATGGACACCAAGTGTGGGAAGCCATGGGGTGGTGGTGGTGGGATGAGTTGGGAGTTTGGGATTGACCTGTGTACATGTATATGCCTAAAATACATAACTAATAATAACGTGCTATATAAAAAAAATAAATAAAATTAAATTTCAAAATTTTAAAAAATAAAATTTAAAATAAAACAGAAAAAAGTTCTTCCCGTCACACAGATGTATTTATAGGAATGAATTATTTCCATGCTTATATCTATAAATACATAAAAGAGGAATAAAATCTAACTTGAACCATAAAAGAAAAGAAAACCTGAACCCACGAGTTATACAGAGGAAAACCCTATCAGGGCACTTGCTCCAGTGGTAAACAATTCTGAAATTGGTCAGAGGTGGGGAACCATCTCCCATACAGCCATCAACCCACCCCCCACGCAAGGAGCGTCCTCATTGCAAAGCTGGGGGACCGTGCCGAGGCATCTCTGAGTAAACGTGAGCTGAGCCCCAGGCCAGCTGCTGCTGAACTGTTCCCACCCTTTCCAGGTAAAACACCTGAATATGTACAAGGGCTTGAAAGCCTAGAGGAAGGACCGTGGAGCCACACCAGCGACAGCACGCAGACCAACTTGGTGCCTGCAGGCCAGCCAGGGTGGTCCTGGCCCCGGGCGCTCTTCCAGAAGCTTTCCATTGCCCTGCCTGAGATACCCCTCCTGTCCCGGCCCCCACTGCTTTTTTCCTTCCTCACCTCTGTCCGGAGAGAAATTCCAGCGGAAGGTATGGGTGACACAACCTCTTCTTTACAGGCGGCAGCCTGGCAACTCCTGCAGAAAGGCCAGCAGAACCCCACTCACACCGGGCCACCCACAAAGCTGTGGCCCCTCACTCCCTCCCACCAGCACAGCCCCGAGACTGCTGACGGGGCAGAGAATATGGAGTCAGGCACAGCTTCAGGGGCTATTGCTGCCTGGAGCGCTGTTTATATTGACCTCAACGAGGCACACCTGGGGAGGGCGGGCCGGCAGGGTAAGGCTGCCCAGGTCAGCTAATCCACAACCCTCAGGGAATCACATTGTTGAAAATGGACCCCGCTAACGCAGAAGAGAAGCCAAGGGAAAAAAGGACACAATGCCATTTGCAGCACCGTAGATGAGTCTAGAAGTAATCACGTGACTTGTAGTAAGTCAGAAAGTGAAAGACACATATCATATCATATCACTTATAGGTGTTACCTAAAAATGGATACCAGGGCAGATATTTCCACGGAGAAGGGCAATCACAGATTCATTAAACAAACTTATGGTTCACCAAAGGAAAGGTGTGAGGATTGGTTTCATTACGATATCGGGGTTAACAGACATCTACAAACACAGGTGACATATATAATCACCAAAGACCTACAGAATACCAAGAGAGGACTACTCAACATTCTGTCATAACGTACATGGGAAAAGGATCCCAGGAAGAACAGACATGTGTATATGTGTAAAAGAACCACATCTTCCACACCTACAACAAGCCAAACATTGTAATCAAACTTGCTGTAAGAAAAAATAAAAAATTAAATTAAAAACACGAACAAGAAGTAGTGAGACAAACGTGAGGGGCTTTCTCCTGGCACATTCCATTCTAAACTCCAATCTAGAACACCACTTCCACTGAGGCTCTCTTGCCCTAGTAACCAGATTTGGTAAGGGTGAACTGCTGCCACCTTGTGGCCGTTTCACACAACAGCAGCTTTAATCCCAACGCTAATGGTCAGTTGATATTCAAAATCATTGCAGGCCTGTAAATGACACCTGCCCTGAAAACAAATCCTGGGGTCACATATCGACCAAAATATTCAAAGGACGTCCATATTTCAAAACGACCGTTTCAAAAGGCATATTTTACGCACATTAGTGTTCTGCTTCTTTTCCTTTCTTTCCTTTTTTGTTCAAAAAACACGGGAATGGAAAAAGGCATCCCTCAGAATGGGCGAAAATCGTTGCAGACGAATCAATGGACAGAGGTTTAATCTCCAATATATATAAACAGCTCATGCAGCTTAATATTAAAAAAAACAAACAACCCAAAAAAATGGCCAGAAGATCTAAAGAGACGTTTCTTCAAAGGAGACACAGAGATGGCCAAGACGCACATGAAAAGCTGCTCAACAGCACTAATTATCAGAGAAATGCAAATCAAAACTACAATGAGGTTTCACCTCACACCTGTTAGAATCGGCATCATCAGAAAATCTACAAACAACCAATTCTGGGGAGGGTGTGGACAAAAGGAGCCCTCTTCCACTATTGGCGGGAATGTAAATTGATACAGTCACTATGGAGAACAGTATGGAGTTTCCTTAAAAAAACTAGAAATAGAATTACCATCTGATCCAGCAATCCCACTTCTGGGCATATACCCAGAGAAAACCGTACATCAAAAAGGCACATTCACCACAATGTTCATTGCAGCACTATTTACAATAGCCAGGTAATGGAAGCAACCTAAATGCCCACAGACAGATGAATGGATAAAGATGTGGTACATATATGAAATGGAATATTACTCGGCCATAAAAAGGAATGAAACTGGGTCATTTGTAGAGACATCGATGGATCGAGAGACTGTCATACAGAATGAAGTAAGTCAGAAAGAGGAAAACAAATATTGTATATTAATGCATATATGTGGAGCCTAGAAATGGTACAGATGAACTGGTTTGCAGGGAAGAAATAGAGACACAGAGGTAGAGAACAAACGTATGGACACCAAGTGTGGGAAGCCATGGGGTGGTGGTGGTGGGATGAGTTGGGAGTTTGGGATTGACCTGTGTACATGTATATGCATAAAATACATAACTAATAATAACGTGCTATATAAAAAAATAAATAAAATTAAATTTCAAAATTTTAAAAAATAAAATTTAAAATAAAACAGAAAAAAGTTCTTCCCGTCACACAGATGTATTTATAGGAATGAATTATTTCCATGCTTATATCTATAAATACATAAAAGAGGAATAAAATCTAACTTGAACCATAAAAGAAAAGAAAACCTGAACCCACGAGTTATACAGAGGAAAACCCTATCAGGGCACTTGCTCCAGTGGTAAACAATTCTGAAATTGGTCAGAGGTGGGGAACCATCTCCCATACAGCCATCAACCCACCCGCCACGCAAGGAGCGTCCTCATTGCAAAGCTGGGGGACCGTGCCGAGGCATCTCTGAGTAAACGTGAGCTGAGCCCCAGGCCAGCTGCTGCTGAACTGTTTCCACCCTTTCCAGGTAAAACACCTGAATATGTACAAGGGCTTGAAAGCCTAGTGGAAGGACCGTGGAGCCACACCAGCGACAGCACGCAGGCCAACTTGGTGCCTGCAGGCCATCCAGGGTGGTCCTGGCCCCGGGCGCTCTTCCAGAAGCTTTCCATTGCCCTGCCTGAGATACCCCTCCTGTCCCGGCCCCCACTGCTTTTTTCCTTCCTCACCTCTGTCCGGAGAGAAATTCCAGCGGAAGGTATGGGTGACACAACCTCTTCTTTACAGGCGGCAGCCTGGCAACTCCTGCAGAAAGGCCAGCAGAACCCCACTCACACCGGGCCACCCACAAAGCTGTGGCCCCTCACTCCCTCCCACCAGCACAGCCCCGAGACCGCTGACGGGGCAGAGAATATGGAGTCAGGCACAGCTTCAGGGGCTATTGCTGCCTGGAGCGCTGTTTATATTGACCTCAACGAGGCACACCTGGGGAGGGCGGGCCGGCAGGGTAAGGCTGCCCAGGTCAGCTAATCCACAACCCTCAGGGAATCACATTGTTGAAAATGGACCCCGCTAACGCAGAAGAGAAGCCAAGGGAAAAAAGGACACAATGCCATTTGCAGCACCGTAGATGAGTCTAGAAGTAATCACGTGACTTGTAGTAAGTCAGAAAGTGAAAGACACATATCATATCATATCACTTATAGGTGTTACCTAAAAATGGATACCAGGGCAGATATTTCCACGGAGAAGGGCAATCACAGATTCATTAAACAAACTTATGGTTCACCAAAGGAAAGGTGTGAGGATTGGTTTCATTACGATATCGGGGTTAACAGACATCTACAAACACAGGTGACATATATAATCACCAAAGACCTACAGAATACCAAGAGAGGACTACACAACATTCTGTCATAACGTACATGGGAAAAGGATCCCAGGAAGAACAGACATGTGTATATGTGTAAAAGAACCACATCTTCCACACCTACAACAAGCCAAACATTGTAATCAAACTTGCTGTAAGAAAAAATAAAAAATTAAATTAAAAACACGAACAAGAAGTAGTGAGACAAACGTGAGGGGCTTTCTCCTGGCACATTCCATTCTAAACTCCAATCTAGAACACCACTTCCACTGAGGCTCTCTTGCCCTAGTAACCAGATTTGGTAAGGGTGAACTGCTGCCACCTTGTGGCCGTTTCACACAACAGCAGCTTTAATCCCAACGCTAATGGTCAGTTGATATTCAAAATCATTGCAGGCCTGTAAATGACACCTGCCCTGAAAACAAATCCTGGGGTCACATATCGACCAAAATATTCAAAGGACGTCCATATTTCAAAACGACCGTTTCAAAAGGCATATTTTACGCACATTAGTGTTCTGCTTCTTTTCCTTTCTTTCCTTTTTTGTTCAAAAAACACGGGAATGGAAAAAGGCATCCCTCAGAATGGGCGAAAATCGTTGCAGACGAATCAATGGACAGAGGTTTAATCTCCAATATATATAAACAGCTCATGCAGCTTAATATTAAAAAAACAAACAACCCAAAAAAATGGCCAGAAGATCTAAAGAGACGTTTCTTCAAAGGAGACACAGAGATGGCCAAGACGCACATGAAAAGCTGCTCAACAGCACTAATTATCAGAGAAATGCAAATCAAAACTACAATGAGGTTTCACCTCACACCTGTTAGAATCGGCATCATCAGAAAATGTACAAACAACCAATTCTGGGGAGGGTGTGGACAAAAGGAGCCCTCTTCCACTATTGGTGGGAATGTAAATTGATACAGTCACTATGGAGAACAGTATGGAGTTTCCTTAAAAAAACTAGAAATAGAATTACCATCTGATCCAGCAATCCCACTTCTGGGCATATACCCAGAGAAAACCGTACATCAAAAAGGCACATTCACCACAATGTTCATTGCAGCACTATTTACAATAGCCAGGTAATGGAAGCAACCTAAATGCCCACAGACAGATGAATGGATAAAGATGTGGTACATATATGAAATGGAATATTACTCGGCCATAAAAAGGAATGAAACTGGGTCATTTGTAGAGACATCGATGGATCGAGAGACTGTCATACAGAATGAAGTAAGTCAGAAAGAGGAAAACAAATATTGTATATTAATGCATATATGTGGAGCCTAGAAATGGTACAGATGAACTGGTTTGCAGGGAAGAAATAGAGACACAGAGGTAGAGAACAAACGTATGGACACCAAGTGTGGGAAGCCATGGGGTGGTGGTGGTGGGATGAGTTGGGAGTTTGGGATTGACCTGTGTACATGTATATGCCTAAAATACATAACTAATAATAACGTGCTATATAAAAAAAATAAATAAAATTAAATTTCAAAATTTTAAAAAATAAAATTTAAAATAAAACAGAAAAAAGTTCTTCCCGTCACACAGATGTATTTATAGGAATGAATTATTTCCATGCTTATATCTATAAATACATAAAAGAGGAATAAAATCTAACTTGAACCATAAAAGAAAAGAAAACCTGAACCCACGAGTTATACAGAGGAAAACCCTATCAGGGCACTTGCTCCAGTGGTAAACAATTCTGAAATTGGTCAGAGGTGGGGAACCATCTCCCATACAGCCATCAACCCACCCCCCACGCAAGGAGCGTCCTCATTGCAAAGCTGGGGGACCGTGCCGAGGCATCTCTGAGTAAACGTGAGCTGAGCCCCAGGCCAGCTGCTGCTGAACTGTTCCCACCCTTTCCAGGTAAAACACCTGAATATGTACAAGGGCTTGAAAGCCTAGAGGAAGGACCGTGGAGCCACACCAGCGACAGCACGCAGGCCAACTTGGTGCCTGCAGGCCAGCCAGGGTGGTCCTGGCCCCGGGCGCTCTTCCAGAAGCTTTCCATTGCCCTGCCTGAGATACCCCTCCTGTCCCGGCCCCCACTGCTTTTTTCCTTCCTCACCTCTGTCCGGAGAGAAATTCCAGCGGAAGGTATGGGTGACACAACCTCTTCTTTACAGGCGGCAGCCTGGCAACTCCTGCAGAAAGGCCAGCAGAACCCCACTCACACCGGGCCACCCACAAAGCTGTGGCCCCTCACTCCCTCCCACCAGCACAGCCCCGAGACTGCTGACGGGGCAGAGAATATGGAGTCAGGCACAGCTTCAGGGGCTATTGCTGCCTGGAGCGCTGTTTATATTGACCTCAACGAGGCACACCTGGGGAGGGCGGGCCGGCAGGGTAAGGCTGCCCAGGTCAGCTAATCCACAACCCTCAGGGAATCACATTGTTGAAAATGGACCCCGCTAAGGCAGAAGAGAAGCCAAGGGAAAAAAGGACACAATGCCATTTGCAGCACCGTAGATGAGTCTAGAAGTAATCACGTGACTTGTAGTAAGTCAGAAAGTGAAAGACACATATCATATCATATCACTTATAGGTGTTACCTAAAAATGGATACCAGGGCAGATATTTCCACGGAGAAGGGCAATCACAGATTCATTAAACAAACTTATGGTTCACCAAAGGAAAGGTGTGAGGATTGGTTTCATTACGATATCGGGGTTAACAGACATCTACAAACACAGGTGACATATATAATCACCAAAGACCTACAGAATACCAAGAGAGGACTACTCAACATTCTGTCATAACGTACATGGGAAAAGGATCCCAGGAAGAACAGACATGTGTATATATGTAAAAGAACCACATCTTCCACACCTACAACAAGCCAAACATTGTAATCAAACTTGCTGTAAGAAAAAATAAAAAATTAAATTAAAAACACGAACAAGAAGTAGTGAGACAAACGTGAGGGGCTTTCTCCTGGCACATTCCATTCTAAACTCCAATCTAGAACACCACTTCCACTGAGGCTCTCTTGCCCTAGTAACCAGATTTGGTAAGGGTGAACTGCTGCCACCTTGTGGCCGTTTCACACAACAGCAGCTTTAATCCCAACGCTAATGGTCAGTTGATATTCAAAATCATTGCAGGCCTGTAAATGACACCTGCCCTGAAAACAAATCCTGGGGTCACATATCGACCAAAATATTCAAAGGACGTCCATATTTCAAAACGACCGTTTCAAAAGGCATATTTTACGCACATTAGTGTTCTGCTTCTTTTCCTTTCTTTCCTTTTTTGTTCAAAAAACACGGGAATGGAAAAAGGCATCCCTCAGAATGGGCGAAAATCGTTGCAGACGAATCAATGGACAGAGGTTTAATCTCCAATATATATAAACAGCTCATGCAGCTTAATATTAAAAAAAAACAAACAACCCAAAAAAATGGCCAGAAGATCTAAAGAGACGTTTCTTCAAAGGAGACACAGAGATGGCCAAGACGCACATGAAAAGCTGCTCAACAGCACTAATTATCAGAGAAATGCAAATCAAAACTACAATGAGGTTTCACCTCACACCTGTTAGAATCGGCATCATCAGAAAATGTACAAACAACCAATTCTGGGGAGGGTGTGGACAAAAGGAGCCCTCTTCCACTATTGGTGGGAATGTAAATTGATACAGTCACTATGGAGAACAGTATGGAGTTTCCTTAAAAAAACTAGAAATAGAATTACCATCTGATCCAGCAATCCCACTTCTGGGCATATACCCAGAGAAAACCGTACATCAAAAAGGCACATTCACCACAATGTTCATTGCAGCACTATTTACAATAGCCAGGTAATGGAAGCAACCTAAATGCCCACAGACAGATGAATGGATAAAGATGTGGTACATATATGAAATGGAATATTACTCGGCCATAAAAAGGAATGAAACTGGGTCATTTGTAGAGACATCGATGGATCGAGAGACTGTCATACAGAATGAAGTAAGTCAGAAAGAGGAAAACAAATATTGTATATTAATGCATATATGTGGAGCCTAGAAATGGTACAGATGAACTGGTTTGCAGGGAAGAAATAGAGACACAGAGGTAGAGAACAAACGTATGGACACCAAGTGTGGGAAGCCATGGGGTGGTGGTGGTGGGATGAGTTGGGAGTTTGGGATTGACCTGTGTACATGTATATGCCTAAAATACATAACTAATAATAACGTGCTATATAAAAAAAATAAATAAAATTAAATTTCAAAATTTTAAAAAATAAAATTTAAAATAAAACAGAAAAAAGTTCTTCCCGTCACACAGATGTATTTATAGGAATGAATTATTTCCATGCTTATATCTATAAATACATAAAAGAGGAATAAAATCTAACTTGAACCATAAAAGAAAAGAAAACCTGAACCCACGAGTTATACAGAGGAAAACCCTATCAGGGCACTTGCTCCAGTGGTAAACAATTCTGAAATTGGTCAGAGGTGGGGAACCATCTCCCATACAGCCATCAACCCACCCCCCACGCAAGGAGCGTCCTCATTGCAAAGCTGGGGGACCGTGCCGAGGCATCTCTGAGTAAACGTGAGCTGAGCCCCAGGCCAGCTGCTGCTGAACTGTTCCCACCCTTTCCAGGTAAAACACCTGAATATGTACAAGGGCTTGAAAGCCTAGAGGAAGGACCGTGGAGCCACACCAGCGACAGCACGCAGGCCAACTTGGTGCCTGCAGGCCAGCCAGGGTGGTCCTGGCCCCGGGCGCTCTTCCAGAAGCTTTCCATTGCCCTGCCTGAGATACCCCTCCTGTCCCGGCCCCCACTGCTTTTTTCCTTCCTCACCTCTGTCCGGAGAGAAATTCCAGCGGAAGGTATGGGTGACACAACCTCTTCTTTACAGGCGGCAGCCTGGCAACTCCTGCAGAAAGGCCAGCAGAACCCCACTCACACCGGGCCACCCACAAAGCTGTGGCCCCTCACTCCCTCCCACCAGCACAGCCCCGAGACTGCTGACGGGGCAGAGAATATGGAGTCAGGCACAGCTTCAGGGGCTATTGCTGCCTGGAGCGCTGTTTATATTGACCTCAACGAGGCACACCTGGGGAGGGCGGGCCGGCAGGGTAAGGCTGCCCAGGTCAGCTAATCCACAACCCTCAGGGAATCACATTGTTGAAAATGGACCCCGCTAAGGCAGAAGAGAAGCCAAGGGAAAAAAGGACACAATGCCATTTGCAGCACCGTAGATGAGTCTAGAAGTAATCACGTGACTTGTAGTAAGTCAGAAAGTGAAAGACACATATCATATCATATCACTTATAGGTGTTACCTAAAAATGGATACCAGGGCAGATATTTCCACGGAGAAGGGCAATCACAGATTCATTAAACAAACTTATGGTTCACCAAAGGAAAGGTGTGAGGATTGGTTTCATTACGATATCGGGGTTAACAGACATCTACAAACACAGGTGACATATATAATCACCAAAGACCTACAGAATACCAAGAGAGGACTACACAACATTCTGTCATAACGTACATGGGAAAAGGATCCCAGGAAGAACAGACATGTGTATATGTGTAAAAGAACCACATCTTCCACACCTACAACAAGCCAAACATTGTAATCAAACTTGCTGTAAGAAAAAATAAAAAATTAAATTAAAAACACGAACAAGAAGTAGTGAGACAAACGTGAGGGGCTTTCTCCTGGCACATTCCATTCTAAACTCCAATCTAGAACACCACTTCCACTGAGGCTCTCTTGCCCTAGTAACCAGATTTGGTAAGGGTGAACTGCTGCCACCTTGTGGCCGTTTCACTCAACAGCAGCTTTAATCCCAACGCTAATGGTCAGTTGATATTCAAAATCATTGCAGGCCTGTAAATGACACCTGCCCTGAAAACAAATCCTGGGGTCACATATCGACCAAAATATTCAAAGGACGTCCATATTTCAAAACGACCGTTTCAAAAGGCATATTTTACGCACATTAGTGTTCTGCTTCTTTTCCTTTCTTTCCTTTTTTGTTCAAAAAACACGGGAATGGAAAAAGGCATCCCTCAGAATGGGCGAAAATCGTTGCAGACGAATCAATGGACAGAGGTTTAATCTCCAATATATATAAACAGCTCATGCAGCTTAATATTAAAAAAAAACAAACAACCCAAAAAAATGGCCAGAAGATCTAAAGAGACGTTTCTTCAAAGGAGACACAGAGATGGCCAAGACGCACATGAAAAGCTGCTCAACAGCACTAATTATCAGAGAAATGCAAATCAAAACTACAATGAGGTTTCACCTCACACCTGTTAGAATCGGCATCATCAGAAAATCTACAAACAACCAATTCTGGGGAGGGTGTGGACTAAAGGAGCCCTCTTCCACTATTGGTGGGAATGTAAATTGATACAGTCACTATGGAGAACAGTATGGAGTTTCCTTAAAAAAACTAGAAATAGAATTACCATCTGATCCAGCAATCCCACTTCTGGGCATATACCCAGAGAAAACCGTACATCAAAAAGGCACATTCACCACAATGTTCATTGCAGCACTATTTACAATAGCCAGGTAATGGAAGCAACCTAAATGCCCACAGACAGATGAATGGATAAAGATGTGGTACATATATGAAATGGAATATTACTCGGCCATAAAAAGGAATGAAACTGGGTCATTTGTAGAGACATCGATGGATCGAGAGACTGTCATACAGAATGAAGTAAGTCAGAAAGAGGAAAACAAATATTGTATATTAATGCATATATGTGGAGCCTAGAAATGGTACAGATGAACTGGTTTGCAGGGAAGAAATAGAGACACAGAGGTAGAGAACAAACGTATGGACACCAAGTGTGGGAAGCCATGGGGTGGTGGTGGTGGGATGAGTTGGGAGTTTGGGATTGACCTGTGTACATGTATATGCCTAAAATACATAACTAATAATAACGTGCTATATAAAAAAAATAAATAAAATTAAATTTCAAAATTTTAAAAAATAAAATTTAAAATAAAACAGAAAAAAGTTCTTCCCGTCACACAGATGTATTTATAGGAATGAATTATTTCCATGCTTATATCTATAAATACATAAAAGAGGAATAAAATCTAACTTGAACCATAAAAGAAAAGAAAACCTGAACCCACGAGTTATACAGAGGAAAACCCTATCAGGGCACTTGCTCCAGTGGTAAACAATTCTGAAATTGGTCAGAGGTGGGGAACCATCTCCCATACAGCCATCAACCCACCCCCCACGCAAGGAGCGTCCTCATTGCAAAGCTGGGGGACCGTGCCGAGGCATCTCTGAGTAAACGTGAGCTGAGCCCCAGGCCAGCTGCTGCTGAACTGTTCCCACCCTTTCCAGGTAAAACACCTGAATATGTACAAGGGCTTGAAAGCCTAGAGGAAGGACCGTGGAGCCACACCAGCGACAGCACGCAGGCCAACTTGGTGCCTGCAGGCCAGCCAGGGTGGTCCTGGCCCCGGGCGCTCTTCCAGAAGCTTTCCATTGCCCTGCCTGAGATACCCCTCCTGTCCCGGCCCCCACTGCTTTTTTCCTTCCTCACCTCTGTCCGGAGAGAAATTCCAGCGGAAGGTATGGGTGACACAACCTCTTCTTTACAGGCGGCAGCCTGGCAACTCCTGCAGAAAGGCCAGCAGAACCCCACTCACACCGGGCCACCCACAAAGCTGTGGCCCCTCACTCCCTCCCACCAGCACAGCCCCGAGACTGCTGACGGGGCAGAGAATATGGAGTCAGGCACAGCTTCAGGGGCTATTGCTGCCTGGAGCGCTGTTTATATTGACCTCAACGAGGCACACCTGGGGAGGGCGGGCCGGCAGGGTAAGGCTGCCCAGGTCAGCTAATCCACAACCCTCAGGGAATCACATTGTTGAAAGTGGACCCCGCTAAGGCAGAAGAGAAGCCAAGGGAAAAAAGGACACAATGCCATTTGCAGCACCGTAGATGAGTCTAGAAGTAATCACGTGACTTGTAGTAAGTCAGAAAGTGAAAGACACATATCATATCATATCACTTATAGGTGTTACCTAAAAATGGATACCAGGGCAGATATTTCCACGGAGAAGGGCAATCACAGATTCATTAAACAAACTTATGGTTCACCAAAGGAAAGGTGTGAGGATTGGTTTCATTACGATATCGGGGTTAACAGACATCTACAAACACAGGTGACATATATAATCACCAAAGACCTACAGAATACCAAGAGAGGACTACACAACATTCTGTCATAACGTACATGGGAAAAGGATCCCAGGAAGAACAGACATGTGTATATGTGTAAAAGAACCACATCTTCCACACCTACAACAAGCCAAACATTGTAATCAAACTTGCTGTAAGAAAAAATAAAAAATTAAATTAAAAACACGAACAAGAAGTAGTGAGACAAACGTGAGGGGCTTTCTCCTGGCACATTCCATTCTAAACTCCAATCTAGAACACCACTTCCACTGAGGCTCTCTTGCCCTAGTAACCAGATTTGGTAAGGGTGAACTGCTGCCACCTTGTGGCCGTTTCACACAACAGCAGCTTTAATCCCAACGCTAATGGTCAGTTGATATTCAAAATCATTGCAGGCCTGTAAATGACACCTGCCCTGAAAACAAATCCTGGGGTCACATATCGACCAAAATATTCAAAGGACGTCCATATTTCAAAACGACCGTTTCAAAAGGCATATTTTACGCACATTAGTGTTCTGCTTCTTTTCCTTTCTTTCCTTTTTTGTTCAAAAAACACGGGAATGGAAAAAGGCATCCCTCAGAATGGGCGAAAATCGTTGCAGACGAATCAATGGACAGAGGTTTAATCTCCAATATATATAAACAGCTCATGCAGCTTAATATTAAAAAAAAACAAACAACCCAAAAAAATGGCCAGAAGATCTAAAGAGACGTTTCTTCAAAGGAGACACAGAGATGGCCAAGACGCACATGAAAAGCTGCTCAACAGCACTAATTATCAGAGAAATGCAAATCAAAACTACAATGAGGTTTCACCTCACACCTGTTAGAATCGGCATCATCAGAAAATGTACAAACAACCAATTCTGGGGAGGGTGTGGACAAAAGGAGCCCTCTTCCACTATTGGTGGGAATGTAAATTGATACAGTCACTATGGAGAACAGTATGGAGTTTCCTTAAAAAAACTAGAAATAGAATTACCATCTGATCCAGCAATCCCACTTCTGGGCATATACCCAGAGAAAACCGTACATCAAAAAGGCACATTCACCACAATGTTCATTGCAGCACTATTTACAATAGCCAGGTAATGGAAGCAACCTAAATGCCCACAGACAGATGAATGGATAAAGATGTGGTACATATATGAAATGGAATATTACTCGGCCATAAAAAGGAATGAAACTGGGTCATTTGTAGAGACATCGATGGATCGAGAGACTGTCATACAGAATGAAGTAAGTCAGAAAGAGGAAAACAAATATTGTATATTAATGCATATATGTGGAGCCTAGAAATGGTACAGATGAACTGGTTTGCAGGGAAGAAATAGAGACACAGAGGTAGAGAACAAACGTATGGACACCAAGTGTGGGAAGCCATGGGGTGGTGGTGGTGGGATGAGTTGGGAGTTTGGGATTGACCTGTGTACATGTATATGCCTAAAATACATAACTAATAATAACGTGCTATATAAAAAAAATAAATAAAATTAAATTTCAAAATTTTAAAAAATAAAATTTAAAATAAAACAGAAAAATGTTCTTCCCGTCACACAGATGTATTTATAGGAATGAATTATTTCCATGCTTATATCTATAAATACATAAAAGAGGAATAAAATCTAACTTGAACCATAAAAGAAAAGAAAACCTGAACCCACGAGTTATACAGAGGAAAACCCTATCAGGGCACTTGCTCCAGTGGTAAACAATTCTGAAATTGGTCAGAGGTGGGGAACCATCTCCCATACAGCCATCAACCCACCCCCCACGCAAGGAGCGTCCTCATTGCAAAGCTGGGGGACCGTGCCGAGGCATCTCTGAGTAAACGTGAGCTGAGCCCCAGGCCAGCTGCTGCTGAACTGTTCCCACCCTTTCCAGGTAAAACACCTGAATATGTACAAGGGCTTGAAAGCCTAGAGGAAGGACCGTGGAGCCACACCAGCGACAGCACGCAGGCCAACTTGGTGCCTGCAGGCCAGCCAGGGTGGTCCTGGCCCCGGGCGCTCTTCCAGAAGCTTTCCATTGCCCTGCCTGAGATACCCCTCCTGTCCCGGCCCCCACTGCTTTTTTCCTTCCTCACCTCTGTCCGGAGAGAAATTCCAGCGGAAGGTATGGGTGACACAACCTCTTCTTTACAGGCGGCAGCCTGGCAACTCCTGCAGAAAGGCCAGCAGAACCCCACTCACACCGGGCCACCCACAAAGCTGTGGCCCCTCACTCCCTCCCACCAGCACAGCCCCGAGACTGCTGACGGGGCAGAGAATATGGAGTCAGGCACAGCTTCAGGGGCTATTGCTGTCTGGAGCGCTGTTTATATTGACCTCAACGAGGCACACCTGGGGAGGGCGGGCCGGCAGGGTAAGGCTGCCCAGGTCAGCTAATCCACAACCCTCAGGGAATCACATTGTTGAAAATGGACCCCGCTAAGGCAGAAGAGAAGCCAAGGGAAAAAAGGACACAATGCCATTTGCAGCACCGTAGATGAGTCTAGAAGTAATCACGTGACTTGTAGTAAGTCAGAAAGTGAAAGACACATATCATATCATATCACTTATAGGTGTTACCTAAAAATGGATACCAGGGCAGATATTTCCACGGAGAAGGGCAATCACAGATTCATTAAACAAACTTATGGTTCACCAAAGGAAAGGTGTGAGGATTGGTTTCATTACGATATCGGGGTTAACAGACATCTACAAACACAGGTGACATATATAATCACCAAAGACCTACAGAATACCAAGAGAGGACTACACAACATTCTGTCATAACGTACATGGGAAAAGGATCCCAGGAAGAACAGACATGTGTATATGTGTAAAAGAACCACATCTAACACACCTACAACAAGCCAAACATTGTAATCAAACTTGCTGTAAGAAAAAATAAAAAATTAAATTAAAAACACGAACAAGAAGTAGTGAGACAAACGTGAGGGGCTTTCTCCTGGCACATTCCATTCTAAACTCCAATCTAGAACACCACTTCCACTGAGGCTCTCTTGCCCTAGTAACCAGATTTGGTAAGGGTGAACTGCTGCCACCTTGTGGCCGTTTCACACAACAGCAGCTTTAATCCCAACGCTAATGGTCAGTTGATATTCAAAATCATTGCAGGCCTGTAAATGACACCTGCCCTGAAAACAAATCCTGGGGTCACATATCGACCAAAATATTCAAAGGACGTCCATATTTCAAAACGACCGTTTCAAAAGGCATATTTTACGCACATTAGTGTTCTGCTTCTTTTCCTTTCTTTCCTTTTTTGTTCAAAAAACACGGGAATGGAAAAAGGCATCCCTCAGAATGGGCGAAAATCGTTGCAGACGAATCAATGGACAGAGGTTTAATCTCCAATATATATAAACAGCTCATGCAGCTTAATATTAAAAAAAACAAACAACCCAAAAAAATGGCCAGAAGATCTAAAGAGACGTTTCTTCAAAGGAGACACAGAGATGGCCAAGACGCACATGAAAAGCTGCTCAACAGCACTAATTATCAGAGAAATGCAAATCAAAACTACAATGAGGTTTCACCTCACACCTGTTAGAATCGGCATCATCAGAAAATCTACAAACAACCAATTCTGGGGAGGGTGTGGACTAAAGGAGCCCTCTTCCACTATTGGTGGGAATGTAAATTGATACAGTCACTATGGAGAACAGTATGGAGTTTCCTTAAAAAAAACTAGAAATAGAATTACCATCTGATCCAGCAATCCCACTTCTGGGCATATACCCAGAGAAAACCGTACATCAAAAAGGCACATTCACCACAATGTTCATTGCAGCACTATTTACAATAGCCAGGTAATGGAAGCAACCTAAATGCCCACAGACAGATGAATGGATAAAGATGTGGTACATATATGAAATGGAATATTACTCGGCCATAAAAAGGAATGAAACTGGGTCATTTGTAGAGACATCGATGGATCGAGAGACTGTCATACAGAATGAAGTAAGTCAGAAAGAGGAAAACAAATATTGTATATTAATGCATATATGTGGAGCCTAGAAATGGTACAGATGAACTGGTTTGCAGGGAAGAAATAGAGACACAGAGGTAGAGAACAAACGTATGGACACCAAGTGTGGGAAGCCATGGGGTGGTGGTGGTGGGATGAGTTGGGAGTTTGGGATTGACCTGTGTACATGTATATGCATAAAATACATAACTAATAATAACGTGCTATATAAAAAAAATAAATAAAATTAAATTTCAAAATTTTAAAAAATAAAATTTAAAATAAAACAGAAAAATGTTCTTCCCGTCACACAGATGTATTTATAGGAATGAATTATTTCCTTGCTTATATCTATAAATACATAAAAGAGGAATAAAATCTAACTTGAACCATAAAAGAAAAGAAAACCTGAACCCACGAGTTACACAGAGGAAAACCCTATCAGGGCACTTGCTCCAGTGGTAAACAATTCTGAAATTGGTCAGAGGTGGGGAACCATCTCCCATACAGCCATCAACCCACCCCCCACGCAAGGAGCGTCCTCATTGCAAAGCTGGGGGACCGTGCCGAGGCATCTCTGAGTAAACGTGAGCTGAGCCCCAGGCCAGCTGCTGCTGAACTGTTCCCACCCTTTCCAGGTAAAACACCTGAATATGTACAAGGGCTTGAAAGCCTAGAGGAAGGACCGTGGAGCCACACCAGCGACAGCACGCAGGCCAACTTGGTGCCTGCAGGCCAGCCAGGGTGGTCCTGGCCCCGGGCGCTCTTCCAGAAGCTTTCCATTGCCCTGCCTGAGATACCCCTCCTGTCCCGGCCCCCACTGCTTTTTTCCTTCCTCACCTCTGTCCGGAGAGAAATTCCAGCGGAAGGTATGGGTGACACAACCTCTTCTTTACAGGCGGCAGCCTGGCAACTCCTGCAGAAAGGCCAGCAGAACCCCACTCACACCGGGCCACCCACAAAGCTGTGGCCCCTCACTCCCTCCCACCAGCACAGCCCCGAGACTGCTGACGGGGCAGAGAATATGGAGTCAGGCACAGCTTCAGGGGCTATTGCTGCCTGGAGCGCTGTTTATATTGACCTCAACGAGGCACACCTGGGGAGGGCGGGCCGGCAGGGTAAGGCTGCCCAGGTCAGCTAATCCACAACCCTCAGGGAATCACATTGTTGAAAATGGACCCCGCTAAGGCAGAAGAGAAGCCAAGGGAAAAAAGGACACAATGCCATTTGCAGCACCGTAGATGAGTCTAGAAGTAATCACGTGACTTGTAGTAAGTCAGAAAGTGAAAGACACATATCATATCATATCACTTATAGGTGTTACCTAAAAATGGATACCAGGGCAGATATTTCCACGGAGAAGGGCAATCACAGATTCATTAAACAAACTTATGGTTCACCAAAGGAAAGGTGTGAGGATTGGTTTCATTACGATATCGGGGTTAACAGACATCTACAAACACAGGTGACATATATAATCACCAAAGACCTACAGAATACCAAGAGAGGACTACTCAACATTCTGTCATAACGTACATGGGAAAAGGATCCCAGGAAGAACAGACATGTGTATATGTGTAAAAGAACCACATCTTCCACACCTACAACAAGCCAAACATTGTAATCAAACTTGCTGTAAGAAAAAATAAAAAATTAAATTAAAAACACGAACAAGAAGTAGTGAGACAAACGTGAGGGGCTTTCTCCTGGCACATTCCATTCTAAACTCCAATCTAGAACACCACTTCCACTGAGGCTCTCTTGCCCTAGTAACCAGATTTGGTAAGGGTGAACTGCTGCCACCTTGTGGCCGTTTCACACAACAGCAGCTTTAATCCCAACGCTAATGGTCAGTTGATATTCAAAATCATTGCAGGCCTGTAAATGACACCTGCCCTGAAAACAAATCCTGGGGTCACATATCGACCAAAATATTCAAAGGACGTCCATATTTCAAAACGACCGTTTCAAAAGGCATATTTTACGCACATTAGTGTTCTGCTTCTTTTCCTTTCTTTCCTTTTTTGTTCAAAAAACACGGGAATGGAAAAAGGCATCCCTCAGAATGGGCGAAAATCGTTGCAGACGAATCAATGGACAGAGGTTTAATCTCCAATATATATAAACAGCTCATGCAGCTTAATATTAAAAAAAACAAACAACCCAAAAAAATGGCCAGAAGATCTAAAGAGACGTTTCTTCAAAGGAGACACAGAGATGGCCAAGACGCACATGAAAAGCTGCTCAACAGCACTAATTATCAGAGAAATGCAAATCAAAACTACAATGAGGTTTCACCTCACACCTGTTAGAATCGGCATCATCAGAAAATCTACAAACAACCAATTCTGGGGAGGGTGTGGACTAAAGGAGCCCTCTTCCACTATTGGTGGGAATGTAAATTGATACAGTCACTATGGAGAACAGTATGGAGTTTCCTTAAAAAAACTAGAAATAGAATTACCATCTGATCCAGCAATCCCACTTCTGGGCATATACCCAGAGAAAACCGTACATCAAAAAGGCACATTCACCACAATGTTCATTGCAGCACTATTTACAATAGCCAGGTAATGGAAGCAACCTAAATGCCCACAGACAGATGAATGGATAAAGATGTGGTACATATATGAAATGGAATATTACTCGGCCATAAAAAGGAATGAAACTGGGTCATTTGTAGAGACATCGGTGGATCGAGAGACTGTCATACAGAATGAAGTAAGTCAGAAAGAGGAAAACAAATATTGTATATTAATGCATATATGTGGAGCCTAGAAATGGTACAGATGAACTGGTTTGCAGGGAAGAAATAGAGACACAGAGGTAGAGAACAAACGTATGGACACCAAGTGTGGGAAGCCATGGGGTGGTGGTGGTGGGATGAGTTGGGAGTTTGGGATTGACCTGTGTACATGTATATGCATAAAATACATAACTAATAATAACGTGCTATATAAAAAAAATAAATAAAATTAAATTTCAAAATTTTAAAAAATAAAATTTAAAATAAAACAGAAAAAAGTTCTTCCCGTCACACAGATGTATTTATAGGAATGAATTATTTCCATGCTTATATCTATAAATACATAAAAGAGGAATAAAATCTAACTTGAACCATAAAAGAAAAGAAAACCTGAACCCACGAGTTATACAGAGGAAAACCCTATCAGGGCACTTGCTCCAGTGGTAAACAATTCTGAAATTGGTCAGAGGTGGGGAACCATCTCCCATACAGCCATCAACCCACCCCCCACGCAAGGAGCGTCCTCATTGCAAAGCTGGGGGACCGTGCCGAGGCATCTCTGAGTAAACGTGAGCTGAGCCCCAGGCCAGCTGCTGCTGAACTGTTCCCACCCTTTCCAGGTAAAACACCTGAATATGTACAAGGGCTTGAAAGCCTAGAGGAAGGACCGTGGAGCCACACCAGCGACAGCACGCAGGCCAACTTGGTGCCTGCAGGCCAGCCAGGGTGGTCCTGGCCCCGGGCGCTCTTCCAGAAGCTTTCCATTGCCCTGCCTGAGATACCCCTCCTGTCCCGGCCCCCACTGCTTTTTTCCTTCCTCACCTCTGTCCGGAGAGAAATTCCAGCGGAAGGTATGGGTGACACAACCTCTTCTTTACAGGCGGCAGCCTGGAAACTCCTGCAGAAAGGCCAGCAGAACCCCACTCACACCGGGCCACCCACAAAGCTGTGGCCCCTCACTCCCTCCCACCAGCACAGCCCCGAGACTGCTGACGGGGCAGAGAATATGGAGTCAGGCACAGCTTCAGGGGCTATTGCTGCCTGGAGCGCTGTTTATATTGACCTCAACGAGGCACACCTGGGGAGGGCGGGCCGGCAGGGTAAGGCTGCCCAGGTCAGCTAATCCACAACCCTCAGGGAATCACATTGTTGAAAATGGACCCCGCTAAGGCAGAAGAGAAGCCAAGGGAAAAAAGGACACAATGCCATTTGCAGCACCGTAGATGAGTCTAGAAGTAATCACGTGACTTGTAGTAAGTCAGAAAGTGAAAGACACATATCATATCATATCACTTATAGGTGTTACCTAAAAATGGATACCAGGGCAGATATTTCCACGGAGAAGGGCAATCACAGATTCATTAAACAAACTTATGGTTCACCAAAGGAAAGGTGTGAGGATTGGTTTCATTACGATATCGGGGTTAACAGACATCTACAAACACAGGTGACATATATAATCACCAAAGACCTACAGAATACCAAGAGAGGACTACTCAACATTCTGTCATAACGTACATGGGAAAAGGATCCCAGGAAGAACAGACATGTGTATATGTGTAAAAGAACCACATCTTCCACACCTACAACAAGCCAAACATTGTAATCAAACTTGCTGTAAGAAAAAATAAAAAATTAAATTAAAAACACGAACAAGAAGTAGTGAGACAAACGTGAGGGGCTTTCTCCTGGCACATTCCATTCTAAACTCCAATCTAGAACACCACTTCCACTGAGGCTCTCTTGCCCTAGTAACCAGATTTGGTAAGGGTGAACTGCTGCCACCTTGTGGCCGTTTCACACAACAGCAGCTTTAATCCCAACGCTAATGGTCAGTTGATATTCAAAATCATTGCAGGCCTGTAAATGACACCTGCCCTGAAAACAAATCCTGGGGTCACATATCGACCAAAATATTCAAAGGATGTCCATATTTCAAAACGACCGTTTCAAAAGGCATATTTTACGCACATTAGTGTTCTGCTTCTTTTCCTTTCTTTCCTTTTTTGTTCAAAAAACACGGGAATGGAAAAAGGCATCCCTCAGAATGGGCGAAAATCGTTGCAGACGAATCAATGGACAGAGGTTTAATCTCCAATATATATAAACAGCTCATGCAGCTTAATATTAAAAAAAAACAAACAACACAAAAAAATGGCCAGAAGATCTAAAGAGACGTTTCTTCAAAGGAGACACAGAGATGGCCAAGACGCACATGAAAAGCTGCTCAACAGCACTAATTTTCAGAGAAATGCAAATCAAAACTACAATGAGGTTTCACCTCACACCTGTTAGAATCGGCATCATCAGAAAATCTACAAACAACCAATTCTGGGGAGGGTGTGGACAAAAGGAGCCCTCTTCCACTATTGGTGGGAATGTAAATTGATACAGTCACTATGGAGAACAGTATGGAGTTTCCTTAAAAAAACTAGAAATAGAATTACCATCTGATCCAGCAATCCCACTTCTGGGCATATACCCAGAGAAAACCGTACATCAAAAAGGCACATTCACCACAATGTTCATTGCAGCACTATTTACAATAGCCAGGTAATGGAAGCAACCTAAATGCCCACAGACAGATGAATGGATAAAGATGTGGTACATATATGAAATGGAATATTACTCGGCCATAAAAAGGAATGAAACTGGGTCATTTGTAGAGACATCGGTGGATCGAGAGACTGTCATACAGAATGAAGTAAGTCAGAAAGAGGAAAACAAATATTGTATATTAATGCATATATGTGGAGCCTAGAAATGGTACAGATGAACTGGTTTGCAGGGAAGAAATAGAGACACAGAGGTAGAGAACAAACGTATGGACACCAAGTGTGGGAAGCCATGGGGTGGTGGTGGTGGGATGAGTTGGGAGTTTGGGATTGACCTGTGTACATGTATATGCATAAAATACATAACTAATAATAACGTGCTATATAAAAAAATAAATAAAATTAAATTTCAAAATTTTAAAAAATAAAATTTAAAATAAAACAGAAAAAAGTTCTTCCCGTCACACAGATGTATTTATAGGAATGAATTATTTCCATGCTTATATCTATAAATACATAAAAGAGGAATAAAATCTAACTTGAACCATAAAAGAAAAGAAAACCTGAACCCACGAGTTATACAGAGGAAAACCCTATCAGGGCACTTGCTCCAGTGGTAAACAATTCTGAAATTGGTCAGAGGTGGGGAACCATCTCCCATACAGCCATCAACCCACCCCCCACGCAAGGAGCGTCCTCATTGCAAAGCTGGGGGACCGTGCCGAGGCATCTCTGAGTAAACGTGAGCTGAGCCCCAGGCCAGCTGCTGCTGAACTGTTCCCACCCTTTCCAGGTAAAACACCTGAATATGTACAAGGGCTTGAAAGCCTAGAGGAAGGACCGTGGAGCCACACCAGCGACAGCACGCAGGCCAACTTGGTGCCTGCAGGCCAGCCAGGGTGGTCCTGGCCCCGGGCGCTCTTCCAGAAGCTTTCCATTGCCCTGCCTGAGATACCCCTCCTGTCCCGGCCCCCACTGCTTTTTTCCTTCCTCACCTCTGTCCGGAGAGAAATTCCAGCGGAAGGTATGGGTGACACAACCTCTTCTTTACAGGCGGCAGCCTGGCAACTCCTGCAGAAAGGCCAGCAGAACCCCACTCACACCGGGCCACCCACAAAGCTGTGGCCCCTCACTCCCTCCCACCAGCACAGCCCCGAGACTGCTGACGGGGCAGAGAATATGGAGTCAGGCACAGCTTCAGGGGCTATTGCTGCCTGGAGCGCTGTTTATATTGACCTCAACGAGGCACACCTGGGGAGGGCGGGCCGGCAGGGTAAGGCTGCCCAGGTCAGCTAATCCACAACCCTCAGGGAATCACATTGTTGAAAATGGACCCCGCTAAGGCAGAAGAGAAGCCAAGGGAAAAAAGGACACAATGCCATTTGCAGCACCGTAGATGAGTCTAGAAGTAATCACGTGACTTGTAGTAAGTCAGAAAGTGAAAGACACATATCATATCATATCACTTATAGGTGTTACCTAAAAATGGATACCAGGGCAGATATTTCCACGGAGAAGGGCAATCACAGATTCATTAAACAAACTTATGGTTCACCAAAGGAAAGGTGTGAGGATTGGTTTCATTACGATATCGGGGTTAACAGACATCTACAAACACAGGTGACATATATAATCACCAAAGACCTACAGAATACCAAGAGAGGACTACTCAACATTCTGTCATAACGTACATGGGAAAAGGATCCCAGGAAGAACAGACATGTGTATATGTGTAAAAGAACCACATCTTCCACACCTACAACAAGCCAAACATTGTAATCAAACTTGCTGTAAGAAAAAATAAAAAATTAAATTAAAAACACGAACAAGAAGTAGTGAGACAAACGTGAGGGGCTTTCTCCTGGCACATTCCATTCTAAACTCCAATCTAGAACACCACTTCCACTGAGGCTCTCTTGCCCTAGTAACCAGATTTGGTAAGGGTGAACTGCTGCCACCTTGTGGCCGTTTCACACAACAGCAGCTTTAATCCCAACGCTAATGGTCAGTTGATATTCAAAATCATTGCAGGCCTGTAAATGACACCTGCCCTGAAAACAAATCCTGGGGTCACATATCGACCAAAATATTCAAAGGACGTCCATATTTCAAAACGACCGTTTCAAAAGGCATATTTTACGCACATTAGTGTTCTGCTTCTTTTCCTTTCTTTCCTTTTTTGTTCAAAAAACACGGGAATGGAAAAAGGCATCCCTCAGAATGGGCGAAAATCGTTGCAGACGAATCAATGGACAGAGGTTTAATCTCCAATATATATAAACAGCTCATGCAGCTTAATATTAAAAAAAACAAACAACCCAAAAAAATGGCCAGAAGATCTAAAGAGACGTTTCTTCAAAGGAGACACAGAGATGGCCAAGACGCACATGAAAAGCTGCTCAACAGCACTAATTATCAGAGAAATGCAAATCAAAACTACAATGAGGTTTCACCTCACACCTGTTAGAATCGGCATCATCAGAAAATCTACAAACAACCAATTCTGGGGAGGGTGTGGACTAAAGGAGCCCTCTTCCACTATTGGTGGGAATGTAAATTGATACAGTCACTATGGAGAACAGTATGGAGTTTCCTTAAAAAAAACTAGAAATAGAATTACCATCTGATCCAGCAATCCCACTTCTGGGCATATACCCAGAGAAAACCGTACATCAAAAAGGCACATACACCACAATGTTCATTGCAGCACTATTTACAATAGCCAGGTAATGGAAGCAACCTAAATGCCCACAGACAGATGAATGGATAAAGATGTGGTACATATATGAAATGGAATATTACTCGGCCATAAAAAGGAATGAAACTGGGTCATTTGTAGAGACATCGATGGATCGAGAGACTGTCATACAGAATGAAGTAAGTCAGAAAGAGGAAAACAAATATTGTATATTAATGCATATATGTGGAGCCTAGAAATGGTACAGATGAACTGGTTTGCAGGGAAGAAATAGAGACACAGAGGTAGAGAACAAACGTATGGACACCAAGTGTGGGAAGCCATGGGGTGGTGGTGGTGGGATGAGTTGGGAGTTTGGGATTGACCTGTGTACATGTATATGCATAAAATACATAACTAATAATAACGTGCTATATAAAAAAAATAAATAAAATTAAATTTCAAAATTTTAAAAAATAAAATTTAAAATAAAACAGAAAAATGTTCTTCCCGTCACACAGATGTATTTATAGGAATGAATTATTTCCTTGCTTATATCTATAAATACATAAAAGAGGAATAAAATCTAACTTGAACCATAAAAGAAAAGAAAACCTGAACCCACGAGTTACACAGAGGAAAACCCTATCAGGGCACTTGCTCCAGTGGTAAACAATTCTGAAATTGGTCAGAGGTGGGGAACCATCTCCCATACAGCCATCAACCCACCCCCCACGCAAGGAGCGTCCTCATTGCAAAGCTGGGGGACCGTGCCGAGGCATCTCTGAGTAAACGTGAGCTGAGCCCCAGGCCAGCTGCTGCTGAACTGTTCCCACCCTTTCCAGGTAAAACACCTGAATATGTACAAGGGCTTGAAAGCCTAGAGGAAGGACCGTGGAGCCACACCAGCGACAGCACGCAGGCCAACTTGGTGCCTGCAGGCCAGCCAGGGTGGTCCTGGCCCCGGGCGCTCTTCCAGAAGCTTTCCATTGCCCTGCCTGAGATACCCCTCCTGTCCCGGCCCCCACTGCTTTTTTCCTTCCTCACCTCTGTCCGGAGAGAAATTCCAGCGGAAGGTATGGGTGACACAACCTCTTCTTTACAGGCGGCAGCCTGGCAACTCCTGCAGAAAGGCCAGCAGAACCCCACTCACACCGGGCCACCCACAAAGCTGTGGCCCCTCACTCCCTCCCACCAGCACAGCCCCGAGACTGCTGACGGGGCAGAGAATATGGAGTCAGGCACAGCTTCAGGGGCTATTGCTGCCTGGAGCGCTGTTTATATTGACCTCAACGAGGCACACCTGGGGAGGGCGGGCCGGCAGGGTAAGGCTGCCCAGGTCAGCTAATCCACAACCCTCAGGGAATCACATTGTTGAAAATGGACCCCGCTAAGGCAGAAGAGAAGCCAAGGGAAAAAAGGACACAATGCCATTTGCAGCACCGTAGATGAGTCTAGAAGTAATCACGTGACTTGTAGTAAGTCAGAAAGTGAAAGACACATATCATATCATATCACTTATAGGTGTTACCTAAAAATGGATACCAGGGCAGATATTTCCACGGAGAAGGGCAATCACAGATTCATTAAACAAACTTATGGTTCACCAAAGGAAAGGTGTGAGGATTGGTTTCATTACGATATCGGGGTTAACAGACATCTACAAACACAGGTGACATATATAATCACCAAAGACCTACAGAATACCAAGAGAGGACTACTCAACATTCTGTCATAACGTACATGGGAAAAGGATCCCAGGAAGAACAGACATGTGTATATGTGTAAAAGAACCACATCTTCCACACCTACAACAAGCCAAACATTGTAATCAAACTTGCTGTAAGAAAAAATAAAAAATTAAATTAAAAACACGAACAAGAAGTAGTGAGACAAACGTGAGGGGCTTTCTCCTGGCACATTCCATTCTAAACTCCAATCTAGAACACCACTTCCACTGAGGCTCTCTTGCCCTAGTAACCAGATTTGGTAAGGGTGAACTGCTGCCACCTTGTGGCCGTTTCACACAACAGCAGCTTTAATCCCAACGCTAATGGTCAGTTGATATTCAAAATCATTGCAGGCCTGTAAATGACACCTGCCCTGAAAACAAATCCTGGGGTCACATATCGACCAAAATATTCAAAGGACGTCCATATTTCAAAACGACCGTTTCAAAAGGCATATTTTACGCACATTAGTGTTCTGCTTCTTTTCCTTTCTTTCCTTTTTTGTTCAAAAAACACGGGAATGGAAAAAGGCATCCCTCAGAATGGGCGAAAATCGTTGCAGACGAATCAATGGACAGAGGTTTAATCTCCAATATATATAAACAGCTCATGCAGCTTAATATTAAAAAAAACAAACAACCCAAAAAAATGGCCAGAAGATCTAAAGAGACGTTTCTTCAAAGGAGACACAGAGATGGCCAAGACGCACATGAAAAGCTGCTCAACAGCACTAATTATCAGAGAAATGCAAATCAAAACTACAATGAGGTTTCACCTCACACCTGTTAGAATCGGCATCATCAGAAAATCTACAAACAACCAATTCTGGGGAGGGTGTGGACTAAAGGAGCCCTCTTCCACTATTGGTGGGAATGTAAATTGATACAGTCACTATGGAGAACAGTATGGAGTTTCCTTAAAAAAAACTAGAAATAGAATTACCATCTGATCCAGCAATCCCACTTCTGGGCATATACCCAGAGAAAACCGTACATCAAAAAGGCACATTCACCACAATGTTCATTGCAGCACTATTTACAATAGCCAGGTAATGGAAGCAACCTAAATGCCCACAGACAGATGAATGGATAAAGATGTGGTACATATATGAAATGGAATATTACTCGGCCATAAAAAGGAATGAAACTGGGTCATTTGTAGAGACATCGATGGATCGAGAGACTGTCATACAGAATGAAGTAAGTCAGAAAGAGGAAAACAAATATTGTATATTAATGCATATATGTGGAGCCTAGAAATGGTACAGATGAACTGGTTTGCAGGGAAGAAATAGAGACACAGAGGTAGAGAACAAACGTATGGACACCAAGTGTGGGAAGCCATGGGGTGGTGGTGGTGGGATGAGTTGGGAGTTTGGGATTGACCTGTGTACATGTATATGCATAAAATACATAACTAATAATAACGTGCTATATAAAAAAAATAAATAAAATTAAATTTCAAAATTTTAAAAAATAAAATTTAAAATAAAACAGAAAAATGTTCTTCCCGTCACACAGATGTATTTATAGGAATGAATTATTTCCTTGCTTATATCTATAAATACATAAAAGAGGAATAAAATCTAACTTGAACCATAAAAGAAAAGAAAACCTGAACCCACGAGTTACACAGAGGAAAACCCTATCAGGGCACTTGCTCCAGTGGTAAACAATTCTGAAATTGGTCAGAGGTGGGGAACCATCTCCCATACAGCCATCAACCCACCCCCCACGCAAGGAGCGTCCTCATTGCAAAGCTGGGGGACCGTGCCGAGGCATCTCTGAGTAAACGTGAGCTGAGCCCCAGGCCAGCTGCTGCTGAACTGTTCCCACCCTTTCCAGGTAAAACACCTGAATATGTACAAGGGCTTGAAAGCCTAGAGGAAGGACCGTGGAGCCACACCAGCGACAGCACGCAGGCCAACTTGGTGCCTGCAGGCCAGCCAGGGTGGTCCTGGCCCCGGGCGCTCTTCCAGAAGCTTTCCATTGCCCTGCCTGAGATACCCCTCCTGTCCCGGCCCCCACTGCTTTTTTCCTTCCTCACCTCTGTCCGGAGAGAAATTCCAGCGGAAGGTATGGGTGACACAACCTCTTCTTTACAGGCGGCAGCCTGGCAACTCCTGCAGAAAGGCCAGCAGAACCCCACTCACACCGGGCCACCCACAAAGCTGTGGCCCCTCACTCCCTCCCACCAGCACAGCCCCGAGACTGCTGACGGGGCAGAGAATATGGAGTCAGGCACAGCTTCAGGGGCTATTGCTGCCTGGAGCGCTGTTTATATTGACCTCAACGAGGCACACCTGGGGAGGGCGGGCCGGCAGGGTAAGGCTGCCCAGGTCAGCTAATCCACAACCCTCAGGGAATCACATTGTTGAAAATGGACCCCGCTAAGGCAGAAGAGAAGCCAAGGGAAAAAAGGACACAATGCCATTTGCAGCACCGTAGATGAGTCTAGAAGTAATCACGTGACTTGTAGTAAGTCAGAAAGTGAAAGACACATATCATATCATATCACTTATAGGTGTTACCTAAAAATGGATACCAGGGCAGATATTTCCACGGAGAAGGGCAATCACAGATTCATTAAACAAACTTATGGTTCACCAAAGGAAAGGTGTGAGGATTGGTTTCATTACGATATCGGGGTTAACAGACATCTACAAACACAGGTGACATATATAATCACCAAAGACCTACAGAATACCAAGAGAGGACTACTCAACATTCTGTCATAACGTACATGGGAAAAGGATCCCAGGAAGAACAGACATGTGTATATGTGTAAAAGAACCACATCTTCCACACCTACAACAAGCCAAACATTGTAATCAAACTTGCTGTAAGAAAAAATAAAAAATTAAATTAAAAACACGAACAAGAAGTAGTGAGACAAACGTGAGGGGCTTTCTCCTGGCACATTCCATTCTAAACTCCAATCTAGAACACCACTTCCACTGAGGCTCTCTTGCCCTAGTAACCAGATTTGGTAAGGGTGAACTGCTGCCACCTTGTGGCCGTTTCACACAACAGCAGCTTTAATCCCAACGCTAATGGTCAGTTGATATTCAAAATCATTGCAGGCCTGTAAATGACACCTGCCCTGAAAACAAATCCTGGGGTCACATATCGACCAAAATATTCAAAGGACGTCCATATTTCAAAACGACCGTTTCAAAAGGCATATTTTACGCACATTAGTGTTCTGCTTCTTTTCCTTTCTTTCCTTTTTTGTTCAAAAAACACGGGAATGGAAAAAGGCATCCCTCAGAATGGGCGAAAATCGTTGCAGACGAATCAATGGACAGAGGTTTAATCTCCAATATATATAAACAGCTCATGCAGCTTAATATTAAAAAAAACAAACAACCCCCAAAAATGGCCAGAAGATCTAAAGAGACGTTTCTTCAAAGGAGACACAGAGATGGCCAAGACGCACATGAAAAGCTGCTCAACAGCACTAATTATCAGAGAAATGCAAATCAAAACTACAATGAGGTTTCACCTCACACCTGTTAGAATCGGCATCATCAGAAAATCTACAAACAACCAATTCTGGGGAGGGTGTGGACAAAAGGAGCCCTCTTCCACTATTGGTGGGAATGTAAATTGATACAGTCACTATGGAGAACAGTATGGAGTTTCCTTAAAAAAACTAGAAATAGAATTACCATCTGATCCAGCAATCCCACTTCTGGGCATATACCCAGAGAAAACCGTACATCAAAAAGGCACATTCACCACAATGTTCATTGCAGCACTATTTACAATAGCCAGGTAATGGAAGCAACCTAAATGCCCACAGACAGATGAATGGATAAAGATGTGGTACATATATGAAATGGAATATTACTCGGCCATAAAAAGGAATGAAACTGGGTCATTTGTAGAGACATCGGTGGATCGAGAGACTGTCATACAGAATGAAGTAAGTCAGAAAGAGGAAAACAAATATTGTATATTAATGCATATATGTGGAGCCTAGAAATGGTACAGATGAACTGGTTTGCAGGGAAGAAATAGAGACACAGAGGTAGAGAACAAACGTATGGACACCAAGTGTGGGAAGCCATGGGGTGGTGGTGGTGGGATGAGTTGGGAGTTTGGGATTGACCTGTGTACATGTATATGCATAAACGACATAACTAATAATAACGTGCTATATAAAAAAAATAAATAAAATTAAATTTCAAAATTTTAAAAAATAAAATTTAAAATAAAACAGAAAAAAGTTCTTCCCGTCACACTGATGTATTTATAGGAATGAATTATTTCCATGCTTATATCTATAAATACATAAAAGAGGAATAAAATCTAACTTGAACCATAAAAGAAAAGAAAACCTGAACCCACGAGTTATACAGAGGAAAACCCTATCAGGGCACTTGCTCCAGTGGTAAACAATTCTGAAATTGGTCAGAGGTGGGGAACCATCTCCCATACAGCCATCAACCCACCCCCCACGCAAGGAGCGTCCTCATTGCAAAGCTGGGGGACCGTGCCGAGGCATCTCTGAGTAAACGTGAGCTGAGCCCCAGGCCAGCTCCTGCTGAACTGTTCCCACCCTTTCCAGGTAAAACACCTGAATATGTACAAGGGCTTGAAAGCCTAGAGGAAGGACCGTGGAGCCACACCAGCGACAGCACGCAGGCCAACTTGGTGCCTGCAGGCCAGCCAGGGTGGTCCTGGCCCCGGGCGCTCTTCCAGAAGCTTTCCATTGCCCTGCCTGAGATACCCCTCCTGTCCCGGCCCCCACTGCTTTTTTCCTTCCTCACCTCTGTCCGGAGAGAAATTCCAGCGGAAGGTATGGGTGACACAACCTCTTCTTTACAGGCGGCAGCCTGGCAACTCCTGCAGAAAGGCCAGCAGAACCCCACTCACACCGGGCCACCCACAAAGCTGTGGCCCCTCACTCCCTCCCACCAGCACAGCCCCGAGACTGCTGACGGGGCAGAGAATATGGAGTCAGGCACAGCTTCAGGGGCTATTGCTGCCTGGAGCGCTGTTTATATTGACCTCAACGAGGCACACCTGGGGAGGGCGGGCCGGCAGGGTAAGGCTGCCCAGGTCAGCTAATCCACAACCCTCAGGGAATCACATTGTTGAAAATGGACCCCGCTAAGGCAGAAGAGAAGCCAAGGGAAAAAAGGACACAATGCCATTTGCAGCACCGTAGATGAGTCTAGAAGTAATCACGTGACTTGTAGTAAGTCAGAAAGTGAAAGACACATATCATATCATATCACTTATAGGTGTTACCTAAAAATGGATACCAGGGCAGATATTTCCACGGAAAAGGGCAATCACAGATTCATTAAACAAACTTATGGTTCACCAAAGGAAAGGTGTGAGGATTGGTTTCATTACGATATCGGGGTTAACAGACATCTACAAACACAGGTGACATATATAATCACCAAAGACCTACAGAATACCAAGAGAGGACTACTCAACATTCTGTCATAACGTACATGGGAAAAGGATCCCAGGAAGAACAGACATGTGTATATGTGTAAAAGAACCACATCTTCCACACCTACAACAAGCCAAACATTGTAATCAAACTTGCTGTAAGAAAAAATAAAAAATTAAATTAAAAACACGAACAAGAAGTAGTGAGACAAACGTGAGGGGCTTTCTCCTGGCACATTCCATTCTAAACTCCAATCTAGAACACCACTTCCACTGAGGCTCTCTTGCCCTAGTAACCAGATTTGGTAAGGGTGAACTGCTGCCACCTTGTGGCCGTTTCACACAACAGCAGCTTTAATCCCAACGCTAATGGTCAGTTGATATTCAAAATCATTGCAGGCCTGTAAATGACACCTGCCCTGAAAACAAATCCTGGGGTCACATATCGACCAAAATATTCAAAGGACGTCCATATTTCAAAACGACCGTTTCAAAAGGCATATTTTACGCACATTAGTGTTCTGCTTCTTTTCCTTTCTTTCCTTTTTTGTTCAAAAAACACGGGAATGGAAAAAGGCATCCCTCAGAATGGGCGAAAATCGTTGCAGACGAATCAATGGACAGAGGTTTAATCTCCAATATATATAAACAGCTCATGCAGCTTAATATTAAAAAAAACAAACAACCCAAAAAAATGGCCAGAAGATCTAAAGAGACGTTTCTTCAAAGGAGACACAGAGATGGCCAAGACGCACATGAAAAGCTGCTCAACAGCACTAATTATCAGAGAAATGCAAATCAAAACTACAATGAGGTTTCACCTCACACCTGTTAGAATCGGCATCATCAGAAAATCTACAAACAACCAATTCTGGGGAGGGTGTGGACAAAAGGAGCCCTCTTCCACTATTGGTGGGAATGTAAATTGATACAGTCACTATGGAGAACAGTATGGAGTTTCCTTAAAAAAACTAGAAATAGAATTACCATCTGATCCAGCAATCCCACTTCTGGGCATATACCCAGAGAAAACCGTACATCAAAAAGGCACATTCACCACAATGTTCATTGCAGCACTATTTACAATAGCCAGGTAATGGAAGCAACCTAAATGCCCACAGACAGATGAATGGATAAAGATGTGGTACATATATGAAATGGAATATTACTCGGCCATAAAAAGGAATGAAACTGGGTCATTTGTAGAGACATCGATGGATCGAGAGACTGTCATACAGAATGAAGTAAGTCAGAAAGAGGAAAACAAATATTGTATATTAATGCATATATGTGGAGCCTAGAAATGGTACAGATGAACTGGTTTGCAGGGAAGAAATAGAGACACAGAGGTAGAGAACAAACGTATGGACACCAAGTGTGGGAAGCCATGGGGTGGTGGTGGTGGGATGAGTTGGGAGTTTGGGATTGACCTGTGTACATGTATATGCATAAAATACATAACTAATAATAACGTGCTATATAAAAAAAATAAATAAAATTAAATTTCAAAATTTTAAAAAATAAAATTTAAAATAAAACAGAAAAAAGTTCTTCCCGTCACACTGATGTATTTATAGGAATGAATTATTTCCATGCTTATATCTATAAATACATAAAAGAGGAATAAAATCTAACTTGAACCATAAAAGAAAAGAAAACCTGAACCCACGAGTTATACAGAGGAAAACCCTATCAGGGCACTTGCTCCAGTGGTAAACAATTCTGAAATTGGTCAGAGGTGGGGAACCATCTCCCATACAGCCATCAACCCACCCCCCACGCAAGGAGCGTCCTCATTGCAAAGCTGGGGGACCGTGCCGAGGCATCTCTGAGTAAACGTGAGCTGAGCCCCAGGCCAGCTGCTGCTGAACTGTTCCCACCCTTTCCAGGTAAAACACCTGAATATGTACAAGGGCTTGAAAGCCTAGAGGAAGGACCGTGGAGCCACACCAGCGACAGCACGCAGGCCAACTTGGTGCCTGCAGGCCAGCCAGGGTGGTCCTGGCCCCGGGCGCTCTTCCAGAAGCTTTCCATTGCCCTGCCTGAGATACCCCTCCTGTCCCGGCCCCCACTGCTTTTTTCCTTCCTCACCTCTGTCCGGAGAGAAATTCCAGCGGAAGGTATGGGTGACACAACCTCTTCTTTACAGGCGGCAGCCTGGCAACTCCTGCAGAAAGGCCAGCAGAACCCCACTCACACCGGGCCACCCACAAAGCTGTGGCCCCTCACTCCCTCCCACCAGCACAGCCCCGAGACTGCTGACGGGGCAGAGAATATGGAGTCAGGCACAGCTTCAGGGGCTATTGCTGCCTGGAGCGCTGTTTATATTGACCTCAACGAGGCACACCTGGGGAGGGCGGGCCGGCAGGGTAAGGCTGCCCAGGTCAGCTAATCCACAACCCTCAGGGAATCACATTGTTGAAAATGGACCCCGCTAAGGCAGAAGAGAAGCCAAGGGAAAAAAGGACACAATGCCATTTGCAGCACCGTAGATGAGTCTAGAAGTAATCACGTGACTTGTAGTAAGTCAGAAAGTGAAAGACACATATCATATCATATCACTTATAGGTGTTACCTAAAAATGGATACCAGGGCAGATATTTCCACGGAGAAGGGCAATCACAGATTCATTAAACAAACTTATGGTTCACCAAAGGAAAGGTGTGAGGATTGGTTTCATTACGATATCGGGGTTAACAGACATCTACAAACACAGGTGACATATATAATCACCAAAGACCTACAGAATACCAAGAGAGGACTACTCAACATTCTGTCATAACGTACATGGGAAAAGGATCCCAGGAAGAACAGACATGTGTATATGTGTAAAAGAACCACATCTTCCACACCTACAACAAGCCAAACATTGTAATCAAACTTGCTGTAAGAAAAAATAAAAAATTAAATTAAAAACACGAACAAGAAGTAGTGAGACAAACGTGAGGGGCTTTCTCCTGGCACATTCCATTCTAAACTCCAATCTAGAACACCACTTCCACTGAGGCTCTCTTGCCCTAGTAACCAGATTTGGTAAGGGTGAACTGCTGCCACCTTGTGGCCGTTTCACACAACAGCAGCTTTAATCCCAACGCTAATGGTCAGTTGATATTCAAAATCATTGCAGGCCTGTAAATGACACCTGCCCTGAAAACAAATCCTGGGGTCACATATCGACCAAAATATTCAAAGGACGTCCATATTTCAAAACGACCGTTTCAAAAGGCATATTTTACGCACATTAGTGTTCTGCTTCTTTTCCTTTCTTTCCTTTTTTGTTCAAAAAACACGGGAATGGAAAAAGGCATCCCTCAGAATGGGCGAAAATCGTTGCAGACGAATCAATGGACAGAGGTTTAATCTCCAATATATATAAACAGCTCATGCAGCTTAATATTAAAAAAAACAAACAACCCAAAAAAATGGCCAGAAGATCTAAAGAGACGTTTCTTCAAAGGAGACACAGAGATGGCCAAGACGCACATGAAAAGCTGCTCAACAGCACTAATTATCAGAGAAATGCAAATCAAAACTACAATGAGGTTTCACCTCACACCTGTTAGAATCGGCATCATCAGAAAATCTACAAACAACCAATTCTGGGGAGGGTGTGGACTAAAGGAGCCCTCTTCCACTATTGGTGGGAATGTAAATTGATACAGTCACTATGGAGAACAGTATGGAGTTTCCTTAAAAAAAACTAGAAATAGAATTACCATCTGATCCAGCAATCCCACTTCTGGGCATATACCCAGAGAAAACCGTACATCAAAAAGGCACATACACCACAATGTTCATTGCAGCACTATTTACAATAGCCAGGTAATGGAAGCAACCTAAATGCCCACAGACAGATGAATGGATAAAGATGTGGTACATATATGAAATGGAATATTACTCGGCCATAAAAAGGAATGAAACTGGGTCATTTGTAGAGACATCGATGGATCGAGAGACTGTCATACAGAATGAAGTAAGTCAGAAAGAGGAAAACAAATATTGTATATTAATGCATATATGTGGAGCCTAGAAATGGTACAGATGAACTGGTTTGCAGGGAAGAAATAGAGACACAGAGGTAGAGAACAAACGTATGGACACCAAGTGTGGGAAGCCATGGGGTGGTGGTGGTGGGATGAGTTGGGAGTTTGGGATTGACCTGTGTACATGTATATGCATAAAATACATAACTAATAATAACGTGCTATATAAAAAAAATAAATAAAATTAAATTTCAAAATTTTAAAAAATAAAATTTAAAATAAAACAGAAAAATGTTCTTCCCGTCACACAGATGTATTTATAGGAATGAATTATTTCCTTGCTTATATCTATAAATACATAAAAGAGGAATAAAATCTAACTTGAACCATAAAAGAAAAGAAAACCTGAACCCACGAGTTACACAGAGGAAAACCCTATCAGGGCACTTGCTCCAGTGGTAAACAATTCTGAAATTGGTCAGAGGTGGGGAACCATCTCCCATACAGCCATCAACCCACCCCCCACGCAAGGAGCGTCCTCATTGCAAAGCTGGGGGACCGTGCCGAGGCATCTCTGAGTAAACGTGAGCTGAGCCCCAGGCCAGCTGCTGCTGAACTGTTCCCACCCTTTCCAGGTAAAACACCTGAATATGTACAAGGGCTTGAAAGCCTAGAGGAAGGACCGTGGAGCCACACCAGCGACAGCACGCAGGCCAACTTGGTGCCTGCAGGCCAGCCAGGGTGGTCCTGGCCCCGGGCGCTCTTCCAGAAGCTTTCCATTGCCCTGCCTGAGATACCCCTCCTGTCCCGGCCCCCACTGCTTTTTTCCTTCCTCACCTCTGTCCGGAGAGAAATTCCAGCGGAAGGTATGGGTGACACAACCTCTTCTTTACAGGCGGCAGCCTGGCAACTCCTGCAGAAAGGCCAGCAGAACCCCACTCACACCGGGCCACCCACAAAGCTGTGGCCCCTCACTCCCTCCCACCAGCACAGCCCCGAGACTGCTGACGGGGCAGAGAATATGGAGTCAGGCACAGCTTCAGGGGCTATTGCTGCCTGGAGCGCTGTTTATATTGACCTCAACGAGGCACACCTGGGGAGGGCGGGCCGGCAGGGTAAGGCTGCCCAGGTCAGCTAATCCACAACCCTCAGGGAATCACATTGTTGAAAATGGACCCCGCTAAGGCAGAAGAGAAGCCAAGGGAAAAAAGGACACAATGCCATTTGCAGCACCGTAGATGAGTCTAGAAGTAATCACGTGACTTGTAGTAAGTCAGAAAGTGAAAGACACATATCATATCATATCACTTATAGGTGTTACCTAAAAATGGATACCAGGGCAGATATTTCCACGGAGAAGGGCAATCACAGATTCATTAAACAAACTTATGGTTCACCAAAGGAAAGGTGTGAGGATTGGTTTCATTACGATATCGGGGTTAACAGACATCTACAAACACAGGTGACATATATAATCACCAAAGACCTACAGAATACCAAGAGAGGACTACTCAACATTCTGTCATAACGTACATGGGAAAAGGATCCCAGGAAGAACAGACATGTGTATATGTGTAAAAGAACCACATCTTCCACACCTACAACAAGCCAAACATTGTAATCAAACTTGCTGTAAGAAAAAATAAAAAATTAAATTAAAAACACGAACAAGAAGTAGTGAGACAAACGTGAGGGGCTTTCTCCTGGCACATTCCATTCTAAACTCCAATCTAGAACACCACTTCCACTGAGGCTCTCTTGCCCTAGTAACCAGATTTGGTAAGGGTGAACTGCTGCCACCTTGTGGCCGTTTCACACAACAGCAGCTTTAATCCCAACGCTAATGGTCAGTTGATATTCAAAATCATTGCAGGCCTGTAAATGACACCTGCCCTGAAAACAAATCCTGGGGTCACATATCGACCAAAATATTCAAAGGACGTCCATATTTCAAAACGACCGTTTCAAAAGGCATATTTTACGCACATTAGTGTTCTGCTTCTTTTCCTTTCTTTCCTTTTTTGTTCAAAAAACACGGGAATGGAAAAAGGCATCCCTCAGAATGGGCGAAAATCGTTGCAGACGAATCAATGGACAGAGGTTTAATCTCCAATATATATAAACAGCTCATGCAGCTTAATATTAAAAAAAACAAACAACCCAAAAAAATGGCCAGAAGATCTAAAGAGACGTTTCTTCAAAGGAGACACAGAGATGGCCAAGACGCACATGAAAAGCTGCTCAACAGCACTAATTATCAGAGAAATGCAAATCAAAACTACAATGAGGTTTCACCTCACACCTGTTAGAATCGGCATCATCAGAAAATCTACAAACAACCAATTCTGGGGAGGGTGTGGACTAAAGGAGCCCTCTTCCACTATTGGTGGGAATGTAAATTGATACAGTCACTATGGAGAACAGTATGGAGTTTCCTTAAAAAAAACTAGAAATAGAATTACCATCTGATCCAGCAATCCCACTTCTGGGCATATACCCAGAGAAAACCGTACATCAAAAAGGCACATTCACCACAATGTTCATTGCAGCACTATTTACAATAGCCAGGTAATGGAAGCAACCTAAATGCCCACAGACAGATGAATGGATAAAGATGTGGTACATATATGAAATGGAATATTACTCGGCCATAAAAAGGAATGAAACTGGGTCATTTGTAGAGACATCGATGGATCGAGAGACTGTCATACAGAATGAAGTAAGTCAGAAAGAGGAAAACAAATATTGTATATTAATGCATATATGTGGAGCCTAGAAATGGTACAGATGAACTGGTTTGCAGGGAAGAAATAGAGACACAGAGGTAGAGAACAAACGTATGGACACCAAGTGTGGGAAGCCATGGGGTGGTGGTGGTGGGATGAGTTGGGAGTTTGGGATTGACCTGTGTACATGTATATGCATAAAATACATAACTAATAATAACGTGCTATATAAAAAAAATAAATAAAATTAAATTTCAAAATTTTAAAAAATAAAATTTAAAATAAAACAGAAAAATGTTCTTCCCGTCACACAGATGTATTTATAGGAATGAATTATTTCCTTGCTTATATCTATAAATACATAAAAGAGGAATAAAATCTAACTTGAACCATAAAAGAAAAGAAAACCTGAACCCACGAGTTACACAGAGGAAAACCCTATCAGGGCACTTGCTCCAGTGGTAAACAATTCTGAAATTGGTCAGAGGTGGGGAACCATCTCCCATACAGCCATCAACCCACCCCCCACGCAAGGAGCGTCCTCATTGCAAAGCTGGGGGACCGTGCCGAGGCATCTCTGAGTAAACGTGAGCTGAGCCCCAGGCCAGCTGCTGCTGAACTGTTCCCACCCTTTCCAGGTAAAACACCTGAATATGTACAAGGGCTTGAAAGCCTAGAGGAAGGACCGTGGAGCCACACCAGCGACAGCACGCAGGCCAACTTGGTGCCTGCAGGCCAGCCAGGGTGGTCCTGGCCCCGGGCGCTCTTCCAGAAGCTTTCCATTGCCCTGCCTGAGATACCCCTCCTGTCCCGGCCCCCACTGCTTTTTTCCTTCCTCACCTCTGTCCGGAGAGAAATTCCAGCGGAAGGTATGGGTGACACAACCTCTTCTTTACAGGCGGCAGCCTGGCAACTCCTGCAGAAAGGCCAGCAGAACCCCACTCACACCGGGCCACCCACAAAGCTGTGGCCCCTCACTCCCTCCCACCAGCACAGCCCCGAGACTGCTGACGGGGCAGAGAATATGGAGTCAGGCACAGCTTCAGGGGCTATTGCTGCCTGGAGCGCTGTTTATATTGACCTCAACGAGGCACACCTGGGGAGGGCGGGCCGGCAGGGTAAGGCTGCCCAGGTCAGCTAATCCACAACCCTCAGGGAATCACATTGTTGAAAATGGACCCCGCTAAGGCAGAAGAGAAGCCAAGGGAAAAAAGGACACAATGCCATTTGCAGCACCGTAGATGAGTCTAGAAGTAATCACGTGACTTGTAGTAAGTCAGAAAGTGAAAGACACATATCATATCATATCACTTATAGGTGTTACCTAAAAATGGATACCAGGGCAGATATTTCCACGGAGAAGGGCAATCACAGATTCATTAAACAAACTTATGGTTCACCAAAGGAAAGGTGTGAGGATTGGTTTCATTACGATATCGGGGTTAACAGACATCTACAAACACAGGTGACATATATAATCACCAAAGACCTACAGAATACCAAGAGAGGACTACTCAACATTCTGTCATAACGTACATGGGAAAAGGATCCCAGGAAGAACAGACATGTGTATATGTGTAAAAGAACCACATCTTCCACACCTACAACAAGCCAAACATTGTAATCAAACTTGCTGTAAGAAAAAATAAAAAATTAAATTAAAAACACGAACAAGAAGTAGTGAGACAAACGTGAGGGGCTTTCTCCTGGCACATTCCATTCTAAACTCCAATCTAGAACACCACTTCCACTGAGGCTCTCTTGCCCTAGTAACCAGATTTGGTAAGGGTGAACTGCTGCCACCTTGTGGCCGTTTCACACAACAGCAGCTTTAATCCCAACGCTAATGGTCAGTTGATATTCAAAATCATTGCAGGCCTGTAAATGACACCTGCCCTGAAAACAAATCCTGGGGTCACATATCGACCAAAATATTCAAAGGACGTCCATATTTCAAAACGACCGTTTCAAAAGGCATATTTTACGCACATTAGTGTTCTGCTTCTTTTCCTTTCTTTCCTTTTTTGTTCAAAAAACACGGGAATGGAAAAAGGCATCCCTCAGAATGGGCGAAAATCGTTGCAGACGAATCAATGGACAGAGGTTTAATCTCCAATATATATAAACAGCTCATGCAGCTTAATATTAAAAAAAACAAACAACCCCCAAAAATGGCCAGAAGATCTAAAGAGACGTTTCTTCAAAGGAGACACAGAGATGGCCAAGACGCACATGAAAAGCTGCTCAACAGCACTAATTATCAGAGAAATGCAAATCAAAACTACAATGAGGTTTCACCTCACACCTGTTAGAATCGGCATCATCAGAAAATCTACAAACAACCAATTCTGGGGAGGGTGTGGACAAAAGGAGCCCTCTTCCACTATTGGTGGGAATGTAAATTGATACAGTCACTATGGAGAACAGTATGGAGTTTCCTTAAAAAAACTAGAAATAGAATTACCATCTGATCCAGCAATCCCACTTCTGGGCATATACCCAGAGAAAACCGTACATCAAAAAGGCACATTCACCACAATGTTCATTGCAGCACTATTTACAATAGCCAGGTAATGGAAGCAACCTAAATGCCCACAGACAGATGAATGGATAAAGATGTGGTACATATATGAAATGGAATATTACTCGGCCATAAAAAGGAATGAAACTGGGTCATTTGTAGAGACATCGGTGGATCGAGAGACTGTCATACAGAATGAAGTAAGTCAGAAAGAGGAAAACAAATATTGTATATTAATGCATATATGTGGAGCCTAGAAATGGTACAGATGAACTGGTTTGCAGGGAAGAAATAGAGACACAGAGGTAGAGAACAAACGTATGGACACCAAGTGTGGGAAGCCATGGGGTGGTGGTGGTGGGATGAGTTGGGAGTTTGGGATTGACCTGTGTACATGTATATGCATAAACGACATAACTAATAATAACGTGCTATATAAAAAAAATAAATAAAATTAAATTTCAAAATTTTAAAAAATAAAATTTAAAATAAAACAGAAAAAAGTTCTTCCCGTCACACTGATGTATTTATAGGAATGAATTATTTCCATGCTTATATCTATAAATACATAAAAGAGGAATAAAATCTAACTTGAACCATAAAAGAAAAGAAAACCTGAACCCACGAGTTATACAGAGGAAAACCCTATCAGGGCACTTGCTCCAGTGGTAAACAATTCTGAAATTGGTCAGAGGTGGGGAACCATCTCCCATACAGCCATCAACCCACCCCCCACGCAAGGAGCGTCCTCATTGCAAAGCTGGGGGACCGTGCCGAGGCATCTCTGAGTAAACGTGAGCTGAGCCCCAGGCCAGCTCCTGCTGAACTGTTCCCACCCTTTCCAGGTAAAACACCTGAATATGTACAAGGGCTTGAAAGCCTAGAGGAAGGACCGTGGAGCCACACCAGCGACAGCACGCAGGCCAACTTGGTGCCTGCAGGCCAGCCAGGGTGGTCCTGGCCCCGGGCGCTCTTCCAGAAGCTTTCCATTGCCCTGCCTGAGATACCCCTCCTGTCCCGGCCCCCACTGCTTTTTTCCTTCCTCACCTCTGTCCGGAGAGAAATTCCAGCGGAAGGTATGGGTGACACAACCTCTTCTTTACAGGCGGCAGCCTGGCAACTCCTGCAGAAAGGCCAGCAGAACCCCACTCACACCGGGCCACCCACAAAGCTGTGGCCCCTCACTCCCTCCCACCAGCACAGCCCCGAGACTGCTGACGGGGCAGAGAATATGGAGTCAGGCACAGCTTCAGGGGCTATTGCTGCCTGGAGCGCTGTTTATATTGACCTCAACGAGGCACACCTGGGGAGGGCGGGCCGGCAGGGTAAGGCTGCCCAGGTCAGCTAATCCACAACCCTCAGGGAATCACATTGTTGAAAATGGACCCCGCTAAGGCAGAAGAGAAGCCAAGGGAAAAAAGGACACAATGCCATTTGCAGCACCGTAGATGAGTCTAGAAGTAATCACGTGACTTGTAGTAAGTCAGAAAGTGAAAGACACATATCATATCATATCACTTATAGGTGTTACCTAAAAATGGATACCAGGGCAGATATTTCCACGGAAAAGGGCAATCACAGATTCATTAAACAAACTTATGGTTCACCAAAGGAAAGGTGTGAGGATTGGTTTCATTACGATATCGGGGTTAACAGACATCTACAAACACAGGTGACATATATAATCACCAAAGACCTACAGAATACCAAGAGAGGACTACTCAACATTCTGTCATAACGTACATGGGAAAAGGATCCCAGGAAGAACAGACATGTGTATATGTGTAAAAGAACCACATCTTCCACACCTACAACAAGCCAAACATTGTAATCAAACTTGCTGTAAGAAAAAATAAAAAATTAAATTAAAAACACGAACAAGAAGTAGTGAGACAAACGTGAGGGGCTTTCTCCTGGCACATTCCATTCTAAACTCCAATCTAGAACACCACTTCCACTGAGGCTCTCTTGCCCTAGTAACCAGATTTGGTAAGGGTGAACTGCTGCCACCTTGTGGCCGTTTCACACAACAGCAGCTTTAATCCCAACGCTAATGGTCAGTTGATATTCAAAATCATTGCAGGCCTGTAAATGACACCTGCCCTGAAAACAAATCCTGGGGTCACATATCGACCAAAATATTCAAAGGACGTCCATATTTCAAAACGACCGTTTCAAAAGGCATATTTTACGCACATTAGTGTTCTGCTTCTTTTCCTTTCTTTCCTTTTTTGTTCAAAAAACACGGGAATGGAAAAAGGCATCCCTCAGAATGGGCGAAAATCGTTGCAGACGAATCAATGGACAGAGGTTTAATCTCCAATATATATAAACAGCTCATGCAGCTTAATATTAAAAAAAACAAACAACCCAAAAAAATGGCCAGAAGATCTAAAGAGACGTTTCTTCAAAGGAGACACAGAGATGGCCAAGACGCACATGAAAAGCTGCTCAACAGCACTAATTATCAGAGAAATGCAAATCAAAACTACAATGAGGTTTCACCTCACACCTGTTAGAATCGGCATCATCAGAAAATCTACAAACAACCAATTCTGGGGAGGGTGTGGACAAAAGGAGCCCTCTTCCACTATTGGTGGGAATGTAAATTGATACAGTCACTATGGAGAACAGTATGGAGTTTCCTTAAAAAAACTAGAAATAGAATTACCATCTGATCCAGCAATCCCACTTCTGGGCATATACCCAGAGAAAACCGTACATCAAAAAGGCACATTCACCACAATGTTCATTGCAGCACTATTTACAATAGCCAGGTAATGGAAGCAACCTAAATGCCCACAGACAGATGAATGGATAAAGATGTGGTACATATATGAAATGGAATATTACTCGGCCATAAAAAGGAATGAAACTGGGTCATTTGTAGAGACATCGATGGATCGAGAGACTGTCATACAGAATGAAGTAAGTCAGAAAGAGGAAAACAAATATTGTATATTAATGCATATATGTGGAGCCTAGAAATGGTACAGATGAACTGGTTTGCAGGGAAGAAATAGAGACACAGAGGTAGAGAACAAACGTATGGACACCAAGTGTGGGAAGCCATGGGGTGGTGGTGGTGGGATGAGTTGGGAGTTTGGGATTGACCTGTGTACATGTATATGCATAAAATACATAACTAATAATAACGTGCTATATAAAAAAAAATAAATAAAATTAAATTTCAAAATTTTAAAAAATAAAATTTAAAATAAAACAGAAAAAAGTTCTTCCCGTCACACAGATGTATTTATAGGAATGAATTATTTCCATGCTTATATCTATAAATACATAAAAGAGGAATAAAATCTAACTTGAACCATAAAAGAAAAGAAAACCTGAACCCACGAGTTATACAGAGGAAAACCCTATCAGGGCACTTGCTCCAGTGGTAAACAATTCTGAAATTGGTCAGAGGTGGGGAACCATCTCCCATACAGCCATCAACCCACCCCCCACGCAAGGAGCGTCCTCATTGCAAAGCTGGGGGACCGTGCCGAGGCATCTCTGAGTAAACGTGAGCTGAGCCCCAGGCCAGCTGCTGCTGAACTGTTCCCACCCTTTCCAGGTAAAACACCTGAATATGTACAAGGGCTTGAAAGCCTAGAGGAAGGACCGTGGAGCCACACCAGCGACAGCACGCAGGCCAACTTGGTGCCTGCAGGCCAGCCAGGGTGGTCCTGGCCCCGGGCGCTCTTCCAGAAGCTTTCCATTGCCCTGCCTGAGATACCCCTCCTGTCCCGGCCCCCACTGCTTTTTTCCTTCCTCACCTCTGTCCGGAGAGAAATTCCAGCGGAAGGTATGGGTGACACAACCTCTTCTTTACAGGCGGCAGCCTGGCAACTCCTGCAGAAAGGCCAGCAGAACCCCACTCACACCGGGCCACCCACAAAGCTGTGGCCCCTCACTCCCTCCCACCAGCACAGCCCCGAGACTGCTGACGGGGCAGAGAATATGGAGTCAGGCACAGCTTCAGGGGCTATTGCTGCCTGGAGCGCTGTTTATATTGACCTCAACGAGGCACACCTGGGGAGGGCGGGCCGGCAGGGTAAGGCTGCCCAGGTCAGCTAATCCACAACCCTCAGGGAATCACATTGTTGAAAATGGACCCCGCTAAGGCAGAAGAGAAGCCAAGGGAAAAAAGGACACAATGCCATTTGCAGCACCGTAGATGAGTCTAGAAGTAATCACGTGACTTGTAGTAAGTCAGAAAGTGAAAGACACATATCATATCATATCACTTATAGGTGTTACCTAAAAATGGATACCAGGGCAGATATTTCCACGGAGAAGGGCAATCACAGATTCATTAAACAAACTTATGGTTCACCAAAGGAAAGGTGTGAGGATTGGTTTCATTACGATATCGGGGTTAACAGACATCTACAAACACAGGTGACATATATAATCACCAAAGACCTACAGAATACCAAGAGAGGACTACTCAACATTCTGTCATAACGTACATGGGAAAAGGATCCCAGGAAGAACAGACATGTGTATATGTGTAAAAGAACCACATCTTCCACACCTACAACAAGCCAAACATTGTAATCAAACTTGCTGTAAGAAAAAATAAAAAATTAAATTAAAAACACGAACAAGAAGTAGTGAGACAAACGTGAGGGGCTTTCTCCTGGCACATTCCATTCTAAACTCCAATCTAGAACACCACTTCCACTGAGGCTCTCTTGCCCTAGTAACCAGATTTGGTAAGGGTGAACTGCTGCCACCTTGTGGCCGTTTCACACAACAGCAGCTTTAATCCCAACGCTAATGGTCAGTTGATATTCAAAATCATTGCAGGCCTGTAAATGACACCTGCCCTGAAAACAAATCCTGGGGTCACATATCGACCAAAATATTCAAAGGACGTCCATATTTCAAAACGACCGTTTCAAAAGGCATATTTTACGCACATTAGTGTTCTGCTTCTTTTCCTTTCTTTCCTTTTTTGTTCAAAAAACACGGGAATGGAAAAAGGCATCCCTCAGAATGGGCGAAAATCGTTGCAGACGAATCAATGGACAGAGGTTTAATCTCCAATATATATAAACAGCTCATGCAGCTTAATATTAAAAAAAACAAACAACCCAAAAAAATGGCCAGAAGATCTAAAGAGACGTTTCTTCAAAGGAGACACAGAGATGGCCAAGACGCACATGAAAAGCTGCTCAACAGCACTAATTATCAGAGAAATGCAAATCAAAACTACAATGAGGTTTCACCTCACACCTGTTAGAATCGGCATCATCAGAAAATCTACAAACAACCAATTCTGGGGAGGGTGTGGACTAAAGGAGCCCTCTTCCACTATTGGTGGGAATGTAAATTGATACAGTCACTATGGAGAACAGTATGGAGTTTCCTTAAAAAAAACTAGAAATAGAATTACCATCTGATCCAGCAATCCCACTTCTGGGCATATACCCAGAGAAAACCGTACATCAAAAAGGCACATTCACCACAATGTTCATTGCAGCACTATTTACAATAGCCAGGTAATGGAAGCAACCTAAATGCCCACAGACAGATGAATGGATAAAGATGTGGTACATATATGAAATGGAATATTACTCGGCCATAAAAAGGAATGAAACTGGGTCATTTGTAGAGACATCGATGGATCGAGAGACTGTCATACAGAATGAAGTAAGTCAGAAAGAGGAAAACAAATATTGTATATTAATGCATATATGTGGAGCCTAGAAATGGTACAGATGAACTGGTTTGCAGGGAAGAAATAGAGACACAGAGGTAGAGAACAAACGTATGGACACCAAGTGTGGGAAGCCATGGGGTGGTGGTGGTGGGATGAGTTGGGAGTTTGGGATTGACCTGTGTACATGTATATGCATAAAATACATAACTAATAATAACGTGCTATATAAAAAAAATAAATAAAATTAAATTTCAAAATTTTAAAAAATAAAATTTAAAATAAAACAGAAAAATGTTCTTCCCGTCACACAGATGTATTTATAGGAATGAATTATTTCCTTGCTTATATCTATAAATACATAAAAGAGGAATAAAATCTAACTTGAACCATAAAAGAAAAGAAAACCTGAACCCACGAGTTACACAGAGGAAAACCCTATCAGGGCACTTGCTCCAGTGGTAAACAATTCTGAAATTGGTCAGAGGTGGGGAACCATCTCCCATACAGCCATCAACCCACCCCCCACGCAAGGAGCGTCCTCATTGCAAAGCTGGGGGACCGTGCCGAGGCATCTCTGAGTAAACGTGAGCTGAGCCCCAGGCCAGCTGCTGCTGAACTGTTCCCACCCTTTCCAGGTAAAACACCTGAATATGTACAAGGGCTTGAAAGCCTAGAGGAAGGACCGTGGAGCCACACCAGCGACAGCACGCAGGCCAACTTGGTGCCTGCAGGCCAGCCAGGGTGGTCCTGGCCCCGGGCGCTCTTCCAGAAGCTTTCCATTGCCCTGCCTGAGATACCCCTCCTGTCCCGGCCCCCACTGCTTTTTTCCTTCCTCACCTCTGTCCGGAGAGAAATTCCAGCGGAAGGTATGGGTGACACAACCTCTTCTTTACAGGCGGCAGCCTGGCAACTCCTGCAGAAAGGCCAGCAGAACCCCACTCACACCGGGCCACCCACAAAGCTGTGGCCCCTCACTCCCTCCCACCAGCACAGCCCCGAGACTGCTGACGGGGCAGAGAATATGGAGTCAGGCACAGCTTCAGGGGCTATTGCTGCCTGGAGCGCTGTTTATATTGACCTCAACGAGGCACACCTGGGGAGGGCGGGCCGGCAGGGTAAGGCTGCCCAGGTCAGCTAATCCACAACCCTCAGGGAATCACATTGTTGAAAATGGACCCCGCTAAGGCAGAAGAGAAGCCAAGGGAAAAAAGGACACAATGCCATTTGCAGCACCGTAGATGAGTCTAGAAGTAATCACGTGACTTGTAGTAAGTCAGAAAGTGAAAGACACATATCATATCATATCACTTATAGGTGTTACCTAAAAATGGATACCAGGGCAGATATTTCCACGGAGAAGGGCAATCACAGATTCATTAAACAAACTTATGGTTCACCAAAGGAAAGGTGTGAGGATTGGTTTCATTACGATATCGGGGTTAACAGACATCTACAAACACAGGTGACATATATAATCACCAAAGACCTACAGAATACCAAGAGAGGACTACTCAACATTCTGTCATAACGTACATGGGAAAAGGATCCCAGGAAGAACAGACATGTGTATATGTGTAAAAGAACCACATCTTCCACACCTACAACAAGCCAAACATTGTAATCAAACTTGCTGTAAGAAAAAATAAAAAATTAAATTAAAAACACGAACAAGAAGTAGTGAGACAAACGTGAGGGGCTTTCTCCTGGCACATTCCATTCTAAACTCCAATCTAGAACACCACTTCCACTGAGGCTCTCTTGCCCTAGTAACCAGATTTGGTAAGGGTGAACTGCTGCCACCTTGTGGCCGTTTCACACAACAGCAGCTTTAATCCCAACGCTAATGGTCAGTTGATATTCAAAATCATTGCAGGCCTGTAAATGACACCTGCCCTGAAAACAAATCCTGGGGTCACATATCGACCAAAATATTCAAAGGACGTCCATATTTCAAAACGACCGTTTCAAAAGGCATATTTTACGCACATTAGTGTTCTGCTTCTTTTCCTTTCTTTCCTTTTTTGTTCAAAAAACACGGGAATGGAAAAAGGCATCCCTCAGAATGGGCGAAAATCGTTGCAGACGAATCAATGGACAGAGGTTTAATCTCCAATATATATAAACAGCTCATGCAGCTTAATATTAAAAAAAACAAACAACCCAAAAAAATGGCCAGAAGATCTAAAGAGACGTTTCTTCAAAGGAGACACAGAGATGGCCAAGACGCACATGAAAAGCTGCTCAACAGCACTAATTATCAGAGAAATGCAAATCAAAACTACAATGAGGTTTCACCTCACACCTGTTAGAATCGGCATCATCAGAAAATCTACAAACAACCAATTCTGGGGAGGGTGTGGACTAAAGGAGCCCTCTTCCACTATTGGTGGGAATGTAAATTGATACAGTCACTATGGAGAACAGTATGGAGTTTCCTTAAAAAAAACTAGAAATAGAATTACCATCTGATCCAGCAATCCCACTTCTGGGCATATACCCAGAGAAAACCGTACATCAAAAAGGCACATTCACCACAATGTTCATTGCAGCACTATTTACAATAGCCAGGTAATGGAAGCAACCTAAATGCCCACAGACAGATGAATGGATAAAGATGTGGTACATATATGAAATGGAATATTACTCGGCCATAAAAAGGAATGAAACTGGGTCATTTGTAGAGACATCGATGGATCGAGAGACTGTCATACAGAATGAAGTAAGTCAGAAAGAGGAAAACAAATATTGTATATTAATGCATATATGTGGAGCCTAGAAATGGTACAGATGAACTGGTTTGCAGGGAAGAAATAGAGACACAGAGGTAGAGAACAAACGTATGGACACCAAGTGTGGGAAGCCATGGGGTGGTGGTGGTGGGATGAGTTGGGAGTTTGGGATTGACCTGTGTACATGTATATGCATAAAATACATAACTAATAATAACGTGCTATATAAAAAAAATAAATAAAATTAAATTTCAAAATTTTAAAAAATAAAATTTAAAATAAAACAGAAAAATGTTCTTCCCGTCACACAGATGTATTTATAGGAATGAATTATTTCCTTGCTTATATCTATAAATACATAAAAGAGGAATAAAATCTAACTTGAACCATAAAAGAAAAGAAAACCTGAACCCACGAGTTACACAGAGGAAAACCCTATCAGGGCACTTGCTCCAGTGGTAAACAATTCTGAAATTGGTCAGAGGTGGGGAACCATCTCCCATACAGCCATCAACCCACCCCCCACGCAAGGAGCGTCCTCATTGCAAAGCTGGGGGACCGTGCCGAGGCATCTCTGAGTAAACGTGAGCTGAGCCCCAGGCCAGCTGCTGCTGAACTGTTCCCACCCTTTCCAGGTAAAACACCTGAATATGTACAAGGGCTTGAAAGCCTAGAGGAAGGACCGTGGAGCCACACCAGCGACAGCACGCAGGCCAACTTGGTGCCTGCAGGCCAGCCAGGGTGGTCCTGGCCCCGGGCGCTCTTCCAGAAGCTTTCCATTGCCCTGCCTGAGATACCCCTCCTGTCCCGGCCCCCACTGCTTTTTTCCTTCCTCACCTCTGTCCGGAGAGAAATTCCAGCGGAAGGTATGGGTGACACAACCTCTTCTTTACAGGCGGCAGCCTGGCAACTCCTGCAGAAAGGCCAGCAGAACCCCACTCACACCGGGCCACCCACAAAGCTGTGGCCCCTCACTCCCTCCCACCAGCACAGCCCCGAGACTGCTGACGGGGCAGAGAATATGGAGTCAGGCACAGCTTCAGGGGCTATTGCTGCCTGGAGCGCTGTTTATATTGACCTCAACGAGGCACACCTGGGGAGGGCGGGCCGGCAGGGTAAGGCTGCCCAGGTCAGCTAATCCACAACCCTCAGGGAATCACATTGTTGAAAATGGACCCCGCTAAGGCAGAAGAGAAGCCAAGGGAAAAAAGGACACAATGCCATTTGCAGCACCGTAGATGAGTCTAGAAGTAATCACGTGACTTGTAGTAAGTCAGAAAGTGAAAGACACATATCATATCATATCACTTATAGGTGTTACCTAAAAATGGATACCAGGGCAGATATTTCCACGGAGAAGGGCAATCACAGATTCATTAAACAAACTTATGGTTCACCAAAGGAAAGGTGTGAGGATTGGTTTCATTACGATATCGGGGTTAACAGACATCTACAAACACAGGTGACATATATAATCACCAAAGACCTACAGAATACCAAGAGAGGACTACTCAACATTCTGTCATAACGTACATGGGAAAAGGATCCCAGGAAGAACAGACATGTGTATATGTGTAAAAGAACCACATCTTCCACACCTACAACAAGCCAAACATTGTAATCAAACTTGCTGTAAGAAAAAATAAAAAATTAAATTAAAAACACGAACAAGAAGTAGTGAGACAAACGTGAGGGGCTTTCTCCTGGCACATTCCATTCTAAACTCCAATCTAGAACACCACTTCCACTGAGGCTCTCTTGCCCTAGTAACCAGATTTGGTAAGGGTGAACTGCTGCCACCTTGTGGCCGTTTCACACAACAGCAGCTTTAATCCCAACGCTAATGGTCAGTTGATATTCAAAATCATTGCAGGCCTGTAAATGACACCTGCCCTGAAAACAAATCCTGGGGTCACATATCGACCAAAATATTCAAAGGACGTCCATATTTCAAAACGACCGTTTCAAAAGGCATATTTTACGCACATTAGTGTTCTGCTTCTTTTCCTTTCTTTCCTTTTTTGTTCAAAAAACACGGGAATGGAAAAAGGCATCCCTCAGAATGGGCGAAAATCGTTGCAGACGAATCAATGGACAGAGGTTTAATCTCCAATATATATAAACAGCTCATGCAGCTTAATATTAAAAAAAACAAACAACCCAAAAAAATGGCCAGAAGATCTAAAGAGACGTTTCTTCAAAGGAGACACAGAGATGGCCAAGACGCACATGAAAAGCTGCTCAACAGCACTAATTATCAGAGAAATGCAAATCAAAACTACAATGAGGTTTCACCTCACACCTGTTAGAATCGGCATCATCAGAAAATCTACAAACAACCAATTCTGGGGAGGGTGTGGACAAAAGGAGCCCTCTTCCACTATTGGTGGGAATGTAAATTGATACAGTCACTATGGAGAACAGTATGGAGTTTCCTTAAAAAAACTAGAAATAGAATTACCATCTGATCCAGCAATCCCACTTCTGGGCATATACCCAGAGAAAACCGTACATCAAAAAGGCACATTCACCACAATGTTCATTGCAGCACTATTTACAATAGCCAGGTAATGGAAGCAACCTAAATGCCCACAGACAGATGAATGGATAAAGATGTGGTACATATATGAAATGGAATATTACTCGGCCATAAAAAGGAATGAAACTGGGTCATTTGTAGAGACATCGATGGATCGAGAGACTGTCATACAGAATGAAGTAAGTCAGAAAGAGGAAAACAAATATTGTATATTAATGCATATATGTGGAGCCTAAAAAATGGTACAGATGAACTGGTTTGCAGGGAAGAAATAGAGACACAGAGGTAGAGAACAAACGTATGGACACCAAGTGTGGGAAGCCATGGGGTGGTGGTGGTGGGATGAGTTGGGAGATTGGGATTGACCTGTATACATGTATATGCATAAAATACATAACTATTAATAACATGCTGTATAACAAAATAAATAAAATTAAATTTCAAAATTTTAAAAAATAAAATTTAAAATAAAACAGAAAAAAGTTCTTCCCGTCACACTGATGTATTTATAGGAATGAATTATTTCCATGCTTATATCTATAAATACATAAAAGAGGAATAAAATCTAACTTGAACCATAAAAGAAAAGAAAACCTGAACCCACGAGTTATACAGAGGAAAACCCTATCAGGGCACTTGCTCCAGTGGTAAACAATTCTGAAATTGGTCAGAGGTGGGGAACCATCTCCCATACAGCCATCAACCCACCCCCCACGCAAGGAGCGTCCTCATTGCAAAGCTGGGGGACCGTGCCGAGGCATCTCTGAGTAAACGTGAGCTGAGCCCCAGGCCAGCTGCTGCTGAACTGTTCCCACCCTTTCCAGGTAAAACACCTGAATATGTACAAGGGCTTGAAAGCCTAGAGGAAGGACCGTGGAGCCACACCAGCGACAGCACGCAGGCCAACTTGGTGCCTGCAGGCCAGCCAGGGTGGTCCTGGCCCCGGGCGCTCTTCCAGAAGCTTTCCATTGCCCTGCCTGAGATACCCCTCCTGTCCCGGCCCCCACTGCTTTTTTCCTTCCTCACCTCTGTCCGGAGAGAAATTCCAGCGGAAGGTATGGGTGACACAACCTCTTCTTTACAGGCGGCAGCCTGGCAACTCCTGCAGAAAGGCCAGCAGAACCCCACTCACACCGGGCCACCCACAAAGCTGTGGCCCCTCACTCCCTCCCACCAGCACAGCCCCGAGACTGCTGACGGGGCAGAGAATATGGAGTCAGGCACAGCTTCAGGGGCTATTGCTGCCTGGAGCGCTGTTTATATTGACCTCAACGAGGCACACCTGGGGAGGGCGGGCCGGCAGGGTAAGGCTGCCCAGGTCAGCTAATCCACAACCCTCAGGGAATCACATTGTTGAAAATGGACCCCGCTAAGGCAGAAGAGAAGCCAAGGGAAAAAAGGACACAATGCCATTTGCAGCACCGTAGATGAGTCTAGAAGTAATCACGTGACTTGTAGTAAGTCAGAAAGTGAAAGACACATATCATATCATATCACTTATAGGTGTTACCTAAAAATGGATACCAGGGCAGATATTTCCACGGAAAAGGGCAATCACAGATTCATTAAACAAACTTATGGTTCACCAAAGGAAAGGTGTGAGGATTGGTTTCATTACGATATCGGGGTTAACAGACATCTACAAACACAGGTGACATATATAATCACCAAAGACCTACAGAATACCAAGAGAGGACTACTCAACATTCTGTCATAACGTACATGGGAAAAGGATCCCAGGAAGAACAGACATGTGTATATGTGTAAAAGAACCACATCTTCCACACCTACAACAAGCCAAACATTGTAATCAAACTTGCTGTAAGAAAAAATAAAAAATTAAATTAAAAACACGAACAAGAAGTAGTGAGACAAACGTGAGGGGCTTTCTCCTGGCACATTCCATTCTAAACTCCAATCTAGAACACCACTTCCACTGAGGCTCTCTTGCCCTAGTAACCAGATTTGGTAAGGGTGAACTGCTGCCACCTTGTGGCCGTTTCACACAACAGCAGCTTTAATCCCAACGCTAATGGTCAGTTGATATTCAAAATCATTGCAGGCCTGTAAATGACACCTGCCCTGAAAACAAATCCTGGGGTCACATATCGACCAAAATATTCAAAGGACGTCCATATTTCAAAACGACCGTTTCAAAAGGCATATTTTACGCACATTAGTGTTCTGCTTCTTTTCCTTTCTTTCCTTTTTTGTTCAAAAAACACGGGAATGGAAAAAGGCATCCCTCAGAATGGGCGAAAATCGTTGCAGACGAATCAATGGACAGAGGTTTAATCTCCAATATATATAAACAGCTCATGCAGCTTAATATTAAAAAAAACAAACAACCCAAAAAAATGGCCAGAAGATCTAAAGAGACGTTTCTTCAAAGGAGACACAGAGATGGCCAAGACGCACATGAAAAGCTGCTCAACAGCACTAATTATCAGAGAAATGCAAATCAAAACTACAATGAGGTATCACCTCACACCTGTTAGAATCGGCATCATCAGAAAATCTACAAACAACCAATTCTGGGGAGGGTGTGGACAAAAGGAGCCCTCTTCCACTATTGGTGGGAATGTAAATTGATACAGTCACTATGGAGAACAGTATGGAGTTTCCTTAAAAAAACTAGAAATAGAATTACCATCTGATCCAGCAATCCCACTTCTGGGCATATACCCAGAGAAAACCGTACATCAAAAAGGCACATTCACCACAATGTTCATTGCAGCACTATTTACAATAGCCAGGTAATGGAAGCAACCTAAATGCCCACAGACAGATGAATGGATAAAGATGTGGTACATATATGAAATGGAATATTACTCGGCCATAAAAAGGAATGAAACTGGGTCATTTGTAGAGACATCGATGGATCGAGAGACTGTCATACAGAATGAAGTAAGTCAGAAAGAGGAAAACAAATATTGTATATTAATGCATATATGTGGAGCCTAGAAATGGTACAGATGAACTGGTTTGCAGGGAAGAAATAGAGACACAGAGGTAGAGAACAAACGTATGGACACCAAGTGTGGGAAGCCATGGGGTGGTGGTGGTGGGATGAGTTGGGAGTTTGGGATTGACCTGTGTACATGTATATGCATAAAATACATAACTAATAATAACGTGCTATATAAAAAAAATAAATAAAATTAAATTTCAAAATTTTAAAAAATAAAATTTAAAATAAAACAGAAAAAAGTTCTTCCCGTCACACAGATGTATTTATAGGAATGAATTATTTCCATGCTTATATCTATAAATACATAAAAGAGGAATAAAATCTAACTTGAACCATAAAAGAAAAGAAAACCTGAACCCACGAGTTATACAGAGGAAAACCCTATCAGGGCACTTGCTCCAGTGGTAAACAATTCTGAAATTGGTCAGAGGTGGGGAACCATCTCCCATACAGCCATCAACCCACCCCCCACGCAAGGAGCGTCCTCATTGCAAAGCTGGGGGACCGTGCCGAGGCATCTGTGAGTAAACGTGAGCTGAGCCCCAGGCCAGCTGCTGCTGAACTGTTCCACCCTTTCCAGGTAAAACACCTGAATATGTACAAGGGCTTGAAAGCCTAGAGGAAGGACCGTGGAGCCACACCAGCGACAGCACGCAGGCCAACTTGGTGCCTGCAGGCCAGCCAGGGTGGTCCTGGCCCCGGGCGCTCTTCCAGAAGCTTTCCATTGCCCTGCCTGAGATACCCCTCCTGTCCCGGCCCCCACTGCTTTTTTTCCTTCCTCACCTCTGTCCGGAGAGAAATTCCAGCGGAAGGTATGGGTGACACAACCTCTTCTTTACAGGCGGCAGCCTGGCAACTCCTGCAGAAAGGCCAGCAGAACCCCACTCACACCGGGCCACCCACAAAGCTGTGGCCCCTCACTCCCTCCCACCAGCACAGCCCCGAGATTGCTGACGGGGCAGAGAATATGGAGTCAGGCACAGCTTCAGGGGCTATTGCTGCCTGGAGCGCTGTTTATATTGACCTCAACGAGGCACACCTGGGGAGGGCGGGCCGGCAGGGTAAGGCTGCCCAGGTCAGCTAATCCACAACCCTCAGGGAATCACATTGTTGCAAATGGACCCCGCTAAGGCAGAAGAGAAGCCAAGGGAAAAAAGGACACAATGCCATTTGCAGCACCGTAGATTTGTCTAGAAGTAATCACGTGACTTGTAGTAAGTCAGAAAGTGAAAGACACATATCATATATAACACTTATAGGTGTTACCTAAAAATGGATACCAGGGCAGATATTTCCACGGAAAAGGGCAATCACAGATTCATTAAACAAACTTATGGTTCACCAAAGGAAAGGTGTGAGGATTGGTTTCATTACGATATCGGGGTTAACAGACATCTACAAACACAGGTGACATATATAATCACCAAAGACCTACAGAATACCAAGAGAGGACTACTCAACATTCTGTCATAACGTACATGGGAAAAGGATCCCAGGAAGAACAGACATGTGTATATGTGTAAAAGAACCACATCTTCCACACCTACAACAAGCCAAACATTGTAATCAAACTTGCTGTAAGAAAAAATAAAAAATTAAATTAAAAACACGAACAAGAAGTAGTGATACAAACGTGAGGGGCTTTCTCCTGGCACATTCCATTCTAAACTCCAATCTAGAACACCACTTCCACTGAGGCTCTCTTGCCCTAGTAACCAGATTTGGTAAGGGTGAACTGCTGCCACCTTGTGGCCGTTTCACACAACAGCAGCTTTAATCCCAACGCTAATGGTCAGTTGATATTCAAAATCATTGCAGGCCTGTAAATGACACCTGCCCTGAAAACAAATCCTGGGGTCACATATCGACCAAAATATTCAAAGGACGTCCATATTTCAAAACGACCGTTTCAAAAGGCATATTTTACGCACATTAGTGTTCTGCTTCTTTTCCTTTCTTTCCTTTTTTGTTCAAAAAACACGGGAATGGAAAAAGGCATCCCTCAGAATGGGCGAAAATCGTTGCAGACGAATCAATGGACAGAGGTTTAATCTCCAATATATATAAACAGCTCATGCAGCTTAATATTAAAAAAAACAAACAACCCAAAAAAATGGCCAGAAGATCTAAAGAGACGTTTCTTCAAAGGAGACACAGAGATGGCCAAGACGCACATGAAAAGCTGCTCAACAGCACTAATTATCAGAGAAATGCAAATCAAAACTACAATGAGGTTTCACCTCACACCTGTTAGAATCGGCATCATCAGAAAATCTACAAACAACCAATTCTGGGGAGGGTGTGGACAAAAGGAGCCCTCTTCCACTATTGGTGGGAATGTAAATTGATACAGTCACTATGGAGAACAGTATGGAGTTTCCTTAAAAAAACTAGAAATAGAATTACCATCTGATCCAGCAATCCCACTTCTGGGCATATACCCAGAGAAAACCGTACATCAAAAAGGCACATTCACCACAATGTTCATTGCAGCACTATTTACAATAGCCAGGTAATGGAAGCAACCTACATGCCCACAGACAGATGAATGGATAAAGATGTGGTACATATATGAAATGGAATATTACTCGGCCATAAAAAGGAATGAAACAGGGTCATTTGTAGAGACATCGATGGATCGAGAGACTGCCATACAGAATGAAGTAAGTCAGAAAGAGGAAAACAAATATTGTATATTAATGCATATATGTGGAGCCTAGAAATGGTACAGATGAACTGGTTTGCAGGGAAGAAATAGAGACACAGAGGTAGAGAACAAACGTATGGACACCAAGTGTGGGAAGCCATGGGGTGGTGGTGGTGGGATGAGTTGGGAGTTTGGGATTGACCTGTGTACATGTATATGCATAAAATACATAACTAATAATAACGTGCTATATAAAAAAATAAATAAAATTAAATTTCAAAATTTTAAAAAATAAAATTTAAAATAAAACAGAAAAAAGTTCTTCCCGTCACACAGATGTATTTATAGGAATGAATTATTTCCATGCTTATATCTATAAATACATAAAAGAGGAATAAAATCTAACTTGAACCATAAAAGAAAAGAAAACCTGAACCCACGAGTTATACAGAGGAAAACCCTATCAGGGCACTTGCTCCAGTGGTAAACAATTCTGAAATTGGTCAGAGGTGGGGAACCATCTCCCATACAGCCATCAACCCAACCCCCACGCAAGGAGCGTCCTCATTGCAAAGCTGGGGGACCGTGCCGAGGCATCTCTGAGTAAACGTGAGCTGAGCCCCAGGCCAGCTGCTGCTGAACTGTTCCCACCCTTTCCAGGTAAAACACCTGAATATGTACAAGGGCTTGAAAGCCTAGAGGAAGGACCGTGGAGCCACACCAGCGACAGCACGCAGGCCAACTTGGTGCCTGCAGGCCAGCCAGGGTGGTCCTGGCCCCGGGCGCTCTTCCAGAAACTTTCCATTGTCCTGCCTGAGATACCCCTCCTGTCCCGGCCCCCACTGCTTTTTTCCTTCCTCACCTCTGTCCGGAGAGAAATTCCAGCGGAAGGTATGGGTGACACAACCTCTTCTTTACAGGCGGCAGCCTGGCAACTCCTGCAGAAAGGCCAGCAGAACCCCACTCACACCGGGCCACCCACAAAGCTGTGGCCCCTCACTCCCTCCCACCAGCACAGCCCCGAGACTGCTGACGGGGCAGAGAATATGGAGTCAGGCACAGCTTCAGGGGCTATTGCTGCCTGGAGCGCTGTTTATATTGACCTCAACGAGGCACACCTGGGGAGGGCGGGCCGGCAGGGTAAGGCTGCCCAGGTCAGCTAATCCACAACCCTCAGGGAATCACATTGTTGAAAATGGACCCCGCTAAGGCAGAAGAGAAGCCAAGGGAAAAAAGGACACAATGCCATTAGCAGCACCGTAGATGAGTCTAGAAGTAATCACGTGACTTGTAGTAAGTCAGAAAGTGAAAGACACATATCATATCATATCACTTATAGGTGTTACCTAAAAATGGATACCAGGGCAGATATTTCCACGGAGAAGGGCAATCACAGATTCATTAAACAAACTTATGTTTCACCAAAGGAAAGGTGTGAGGATTGGTTTCATTACGATATCGGGGTTAACAGACATCTACAAACACAGGTGACATATATAATCACCAAAGACCTACAGAATACCAAGAGAGGACTACTCAACATTCTGTCATAACGTACATGGGAAAAGGATCCCAGGAAGAACAGACATGTGTATATGTGTAAAAGAACCACATCTTCCACACCTACAACAAGCCAAACATTGTAATCAAACTTGCTGTAAGAAAAAATAAAAAATTAAATTAAAAACACGAACAAGAAGTAGTGAGACAAACGTGAGGGGCTTTCTCCTGGCACATTCCATTCTAAACTCCAATCTAGAACACCACTTCCACTGAGGCTCTCTTGCCCTAGTAACCAGATTTGGTAAGGGTGAACTGCTGCCACCTTGTGGCCGTTTCACACAACAGCAGCTTTAATCCCAACGCTAATGGTCAGTTGATATTCAAAATCATTGCAGGCCTGTAAATGACACCTGCCCTGAAAACAAATCCTGGGGTCACATATCGACCAAAATATTCAAAGGACGTCCATATTTCAAAACGACCGTTTCAAAAGGCATATTTTACGCACATTAGTGTTCTGCTTCTTTTCCTTTCTTTCCTTTTTTGTTCAAAAAACACGGGAATGGAAAAAGGCATCCCTCAGAATGGGCGAAAATCGTTGCAGACGAATCAATGGACAGAGGTTTAATCTCCAATATATATAAACAGCTCATGCAGCTTAATATTAAAAAAAACAAACAACCCAAAAAAATGGCCAGAAGATCTAAAGAGACGTTTCTTCAAAGGAGACACAGAGATGGCCAAGACGCACATGAAAAGCTGCTCAACAGCACTAATTATCAGAGAAATGCAAATCAAAACTACAATGAGGTTTCACCTCACACCTGTTAGAATCGGCATCATCAGAAAATCTACAAACAACCAATTCTGGGGAGGGTGTGGACAAAAGGAGCCCTCTTCCACTATTGGTGGGAATGTAAATTGATACAGTCACTATGGAGAACAGTATGGAGTTTCCTTAAAAAAACTAGAAATAGAATTACCATCTGATCCAGCAATCCCACTTCTGGGCATATACCCAGAGAAAACCGTACATCAAAAAGGCACATTCACCACAATGTTCATTGCAGCACTATTTACAATAGCCAGGTAATGGAAGCAACCTACATGCCCACAGACAGATGAATGGATAAAGATGTGGTACATATATGAAATGGAATATTACTCGGCCATAAAAAGGAATGAAACAGGGTCATTTGTAGAGACATCGATGGATCGAGAGACTGCCATACAGAATGAAGTAAGTCAGAAAGAGGAAAACAAATATTGTATATTAATGCATATATGTGGAGCCTAGAAATGGTACAGATGAACTGGTTTGCAGGGAAGAAATAGAGACACAGAGGTAGAGAACAAACGTATGGACACCAAGTGTGGGAAGCCATGGGGTGGTGGTGGTGGGATGAGTTGGGAGTTTGGGATTGACCTGTGTACATGTATATGCATAAAATACATAACTAATAATAACGTGCTATATAAAAAAATAAATAAAATTAAATTTCAAAATTTTAAAAAATAAAATTTAAAATAAAACAGAAAAAAGTTCTTCCCGTCACACAGATGTATTTATAGGAATGAATTATTTCCATGCTTATATCTATAAATACATAAAAGAGGAATAAAATCTAACTTGAACCATAAAAGAAAAGAAAACCTGAACCCACGAGTTATACAGAGGAAAACCCTATCAGGGCACTTGCTCCAGTGGTAAACAATTCTGAAATTGGTCAGAGGTGGGGAACCATCTCCCATACAGCCATCAACCCACCCCCCACGCAAGGAGCGTCCTCATTGCAAAGCTGGGGGACCGTGCCGAGGCATCTCTGAGTAAACGTGAGCTGAGCCCCAGGCCAGCTGCTGCTGAACTGTTCCCACCCTTTCCAGGTAAAACACCTGAATATGTACAAGGGCTTGAAAGCCTAGAGGAAGGACCGTGGAGCCACACCAGCGACAGCACGCAGGCCAACTTGGTGCCTGCAGGCCAGCCAGGGTGGTCCTGGCCCCGGGCGCTCTTCCAGAAACTTTCCATTGTCCTGCCTGAGATACCCCTCCTGTCCCGGCCCCCACTGCTTTTTTCCTTCCTCACCTCTGTCCGGAGAGAAATTCCAGCGGAAGGTATGGGTGACACAACCTCTTCTTTACAGGCGGCAGCCTGGCAACTCCTGCAGAAAGGCCAGCAGAACCCCACTCACACCGGGCCACCCACAAAGCTGTGGCCCCTCACTCCCTCCCACCAGCACAGCCCCGAGACTGCTGACGGGGCAGAGAATATGGAGTCAGGCACAGCTTCAGGGGCTATTGCTGCCTGGAGCGCTGTTTATATTGACCTCAACGAGGCACACCTGGGGAGGGCGGGCCGGCAGGGTAAGGCTGCCCAGGTCAGCTAATCCACAACCCTCAGGGAATCACATTGTTGAAAATGGACCCCGCTAAGGCAGAAGAGAAGCCAAGGGAAAAAAGGACACAATGCCATTAGCAGCACCGTAGATGAGTCTAGAAGTAATCACGTGACTTGTAGTAAGTCAGAAAGTGAAAGACACATATCATATCATATCACTTATAGGTGTTACCTAAAAATGGATACCAGGGCAGATATTTCCACGGAGAAGGGCAATCACAGATTCATTAAACAAACTTATGGTTCACCAAAGGAAAGGTGTGAGGATTGGTTTCATTACGATATCGGGGTTAACAGACATCTACAAACACAGGTGACATATATAATCACCAAAGACCTACAGAATACCAAGAGAGGACTACTCAACATTCTGTCATAACGTACATGGGAAAAGGATCCCAGGAAGAACAGACATGTGTATATGTGTAAAAGAACCACATCTTCCACACCTACAACAAGCCAAACATTGTAATCAAACTTGCTGTAAGAAAAAATAAAAAATTAAATTAAAAACACGAACAAGAAGTAGTGAGACAAACGTGAGGGGCTTTCTCCTGGCACATTCCATTCTAAACTCCAATCTAGAACACCACTTCCACTGAGGCTCTCTTGCCCTAGTAACCAGATTTGGTAAGGGTGAACTGCTGCCACCTTGTGGCCGTTTCACACAACAGCAGCTTTAATCCCAACGCTAATGGTCAGTTGATATTCAAAATCATTGCAGGCCTGTAAATGACACCTGCCCTGAAAACAAATCCTGGGTTCACATATCGACCAAAATATTCAAAGGACGTCCATAATTCAAAACGACCGTTTCAAAAGGCATATTTTACGCACATTAGTGTTCTGCTTCTTTTCCTTTCTTTCCTTTTTTGTTCAAAAAACACGGGAATGGAAAAAGGCATCCCTCAGAATGGGCGAAAATCGTTGCAGACGAATCAATGGACAGAGGTTTAATCTCCAATATATATAAACAGCTCATGCAGCTTAATATTAAAAAAAACAAACAACCCAAAAAAATGGCCAGAAGATCTAAAGAGACGTTTCTTCAAAGGAGACACAGAGATGGCCAAGACGCACATGAAAAGCTGCTCAACAGCACTAATTATCAGAGAAATGCAAATCAAAACTACAATGAGGTTTCACCTCACACCTGTTAGAATCGGCATCATCAGAAAATCTACAAACAACCAATTCTGGGGAGGGTGTGGACAAAAGGAGCCCTCTTCCACTATTGGTGGGAATGTAAATTGATACAGTCACTATGGAGAACAGTATGGAGTTTCCTTAAAAAAACTAGAAATAGAATTACCATCTGATCCAGCAATCCCACTTCTGGGCATATACCCAGAGAAAACCGTACATCAAAAAGGCACATTCACCACAATGTTCATTGCAGCACTATTTACAATAGCCAGGTAATGGAAGCAACCTAAATGCCCACAGACAGATGAATGGATAAAGATGTGGTACATATATGAAATGGAATATTACTCGGCCATAAAAAGGAATGAAACAGGGTCATTTGTAGAGACATCGATGGATCGAGAGACTGCCATACAGAATGAAGTAAGTCAGAAAGAGGAAAACAAATATTGTATATTAATGCATATATGTGGAGCCTAGAAATGGTACAGATGAACTGGTTTGCAGGGAAGAAATAGAGACACAGAGGTAGAGAACAAACGTATGGACACCAAGTGTGGGAAGCCATGGGGTGGTGGTGGTGGGATGAGTTGGGAGTTTGGGATTGACCTGTGTACATGTATATGCATAAAATACATAACTAATAATAACGTGCTATATAAAAAAATAAATAAAATTAAATTTCAAAATTTTAAAAAATAAAATTTAAAATAAAACAGAAAAAAGTTCTTCCCGTCACACAGATGTATTTATAGGAATGAATTATTTCCATGCTTATATCTATAAATACATAAAAGAGGAATAAAATCTAACTTGAACCATAAAAGAAAAGAAAACCTGAACCCACGAGTTATACAGAGGAAAACCCTATCAGGGCACTTGCTCCAGTGGTAAACAATTCTGAAATTGGTCAGAGGTGGGGAACCATCTCCCATACAGCCATCAACCCACCCCCCACGCAAGGAGCGTCCTCATTGCAAAGCTGGGGGACCGTGCCGAGGCATCTCTGAGTAAACGTGAGCTGAGCCCCAGGCCAGCTGCTGCTGAACTGTTCCCACCCTTTCCAGGTAAAACACCTGAATATGTACAAGGGCTTGAAAGCCTAGAGGAAGGACCGTGGAGCCACACCAGCGACAGCACGCAGGCCAACTTGGTGCCTGCAGGCCAGCCAGGGTGGTCCTGGCCCCGGGCGCTCTTCCAGAAACTTTCCATTGTCCTGCCTGAGATACCCCTCCTGTCCCGGCCCCCACTGCTTTTTTCCTTCCTCACCTCTGTCCGGAGAGAAATTCCAGCGGAAGGTATGGGTGACACAACCTCTTCTTTACAGGCGGCAGCCTGGCAACTCCTGCAGAAAGGCCAGCAGAACCCCACTCACACCGGGCCACCCACAAAGCTGTGGCCCCTCACTCCCTCCCACCAGCACAGCCCCGAGACTGCTGACGGGGCAGAGAATATGGAGTCAGGCACAGCTTCAGGGGCTATTGCTGCCTGGAGCGCTGTTTATATTGACCTCAACGAGGCACACCTGGGGAGGGTGGGCCGGCAGGGTAAGGCTGCCCAGGTCAGCTAATCCACAACCCTCAGGGAATCACATTGTTGAAAATGGACCCCGCTAAGGCAGAAGAGAAGCCAAGGGAAAAAAGGACACAATGCCATTAGCAGCACCGTAGATGAGTCTAGAAGTAATCACGTGACTTGTAGTAAGTCAGAAAGTGAAAGACACATATCATATCATATCACTTATAGGTGTTACCTAAAAATGGATACCAGGGCAGATATTTCCACGGAGAAGGGCAATCACAGATTCATTAAACAAACTTATGGTTCACCAAAGGAAAGGTGTGAGGATTGGTTTCATTACGATATCGGGGTTAACAGACATCTACAAACACAGGTGACATATATAATCACCAAAGACCTACAGAATACCAAGAGAGGACTACTCAACATTCTGTCATAACGTACATGGGAAAAGGATCCCAGGAAGAACAGACATGTGTATATGTGTAAAAGAACCACATCTTCCACACCTACAACAAGCCAAACATTGTAATCAAACTTGCTGTAAGAAAAAATAAAAAATTAAATTAAAAACACGAACAAGAAGTAGTGAGACAAACGTGAGGGGCTTTCTCCTGGCACATTCCATTCTAAACTCCAATCTAGAACACCACTTCCACTGAGGCTCTCTTGCCCTAGTAACCAGATTTGGTAAGGGTGAACTGCTGCCACCTTGTGGCCGTTTCACACAACAGCAGCTTTAATCCCAACGCTAATGGTCAGTTGATATTCAAAATCATTGCAGGCCTGTAAATGACACCTGCCCTGAAAACAAATCCTGGGGTCACATATCGACCAAAATATTCAAAGGACGTCCATATTTCAAAACGACCGTTTCAAAAGGCATATTTTACGCACATTAGTGTTCTGCTTCTTTTCCTTTCTTTCCTTTTTTGTTCAAAAAACACGGGAATGGAAAAAGGCATCCCTCAGAATGGGCGAAAATCGTTGCAGACGAATCAATGGACAGAGGTTTAATCTCCAATATATATAAACAGCTCATGCAGCTTAATATTAAAAAAAACAAACAACCCAAAAAAATGGCCAGAAGATCTAAAGAGACGTTTCTTCAAAGGAGACACAGAGATGGCCAAGACGCACATGAAAAGCTGCTCAACAGCACTAATTATCAGAGAAATGCAAATCAAAACTACAATGAGGTTTCACCTCACACCTGTTAGAATCGGCATCATCAGAAAATCTACAAACAACCAATTCTGGGGAGGGTGTGGACAAAAGGAGCCCTCTTCCACTATTGGTGGGAATGTAAATTGATACAGTCACTATGGAGAACAGTATGGAGTTTCCTTAAAAAAACTAGAAATAGAATTACCATCTGATCCAGCAATCCCACTTCTGGGCATATACCCAGAGAAAACCGTACATCAAAAAGGCACATTCACCACAATGTTCATTGCAGCACTATTTACAATAGCCAGGTAATGGAAGCAACCTAAATGCCCACAGACAGATGAATGGATAAAGATGTGGTACATATATGAAATGGAATATTACTCGGCCATAAAAAGGAATGAAACTGGGTCATTTGTAGAGACATCGATGGATCGAGAGACTGTCATACAGAATGAAGTAAGTCAGAAAGAGGAAAACAAATATTGTATATTAATGCATATATGTGGAGCCTAGAAATGGTACAGATGAACTGGTTTGCAGGGAAGAAATAGAGACACAGAGGTAGAGAACAAACGTATGGACACCAAGTGTGGGAAGCCATGGGGTGGTGGTGGTGGGATGAGTTGGGAGTTTGGGATTGACCTGTGTACATGTATATGCATAAAATACATAACTAATAATAACGTGCTATATAAAAAAAATAAATAAAATTAAATTTCAAAATTTTAAAAAATAAAATTTAAAATAAAACAGAAAAAAGTTCTTCCCGTCACACTGATGTATTTATAGGAATGAATTATTTCCATGCTTATATCTATAAATACATAAAAGAGGAATAAAATCTAACTTGAACCATAAAAGAAAAGAAAACCTGAACCCACGAGTTATACAGAGGAAAACCCTATCAGGGCACTTGCTCCAGTGGTAAACAATTCTGAAATTGGTCAGAGGTGGGGAACCATCTCCCATACAGCCATCAACCCACCCCCCACGCAAGGAGCGTCCTCATTGCAAAGCTGGGGGACCGTGCCGAGGCATCTCTGAGTAAACGTGAGCTGAGCCCCAGGCCAGCTGCTGCTGAACTGTTCCCACCCTTTCCAGGTAAAACACCTGAATATGTACAAGGGCTTGAAAGCCTAGAGGAAGGACCATGGAGCCACACCAGCGACAGCACGCAGGCCAACTTGGTGCCTGCAGGCCAGCCAGGGTGGTCCTGGCCCCGGGCGCTCTTCCAGAAGCTTTCCATTGCCCTGCCTGAGATACCCCTCCTGTCCCGGCCCCCACTGCTTTTTTCCTTCCTCACCTCTGTCCGGAGAGAAATTCCAGCGGAAGGTATGGGTGACACAACCTCTTCTTTACAGGCGGCAGCCTGGCAACTCCTGCAGAAAGGCCAGCAGAACCCCACTCACACCGGGCCACCCACAAAGCTGTGGCCCCTCACTCCCTCCCACCAGCACAGCCCCGAGACTGCTGACGGGGCAGAGAATATGGAGTCAGGCACAGCTTCAGGGGCTATTGCTGCCTGGAGCGCTGTTTATATTGACCTCAACGAGGCACACCTGGGGAGGGCGGGCCGGCAGGGTAAGGCTGCCCAGGTCAGCTAATCCACAACCCTCAGGGAATCACATTGTTGAAAATGGACCCCGCTAAGGCAGAAGAGAAGCCAAGGGAAAAAAGGACACAATGCCATTTGCAGCACCGTAGATGAGTCTAGAAGTAATCACGTGACTTGTAGTAAGTCAGAAAGTGAAAGACACATATCATATCATATCACTTATAGGTGTTACCTAAAAATGGATACCAGGGCAGATATTTCCACGGAAAAGGGCAATCACAGATTCATTAAACAAACTTATGGTTCACCAAAGGAAAGGTGTGAGGATTGGTTTCATTACGATATCGGGGTTAACAGACATCTACAAACACAGGTGACATATATAATCACCAAAGACCTACAGAATACCAAGAGAGGACTACTCAACATTCTGTCATAACGTACATGGGAAAAGGATCCCAGGAAGAACAGACATGTGTATATGTGTAAAAGAACCACATCTTCCACACCTACAACAAGCCAAACATTGTAATCAAACTTGCTGTAAGAAAAAATAAAAAATTAAATTAAAAACACGAACAAGAAGTAGTGAGACAAACGTGAGGGGCTTTCTCCTGGCACATTCCATTCTAAACTCCAATCTAGAACACCACTTCCACTGAGGCTCTCTTGCCCTAGTAACCAGATTTGGTAAGGGTGAACTGCTGCCACCTTGTGGCCGTTTCACACAACAGCAGCTTTAATCCCAACGCTAATGGTCAGTTGATATTCAAAATCATTGCAGGCCTGTAAATGACACCTGCCCTGAAAACAAATCCTGGGGTCACATATCGACCAAAATATTCAAAGGACGTCCATATTTCAAAACGACCGTTTCAAAAGGCATATTTTACGCACATTAGTGTTCTGCTTCTTTTCCTTTCTTTCCTTTTTTGTTCAAAAAACACGGGAATGGAAAAAGGCATCCCTCAGAATGGGCGAAAATCGTTGCAGACGAATCAATGGACAGAGGTTTAATCTCCAATATATATAAACAGCTCATGCAGCTTAATATTAAAAAAAACAAACAACCCCAAAAAATGGCCAGAAGATCTAAAGAGACGTTTCTTCAAAGGAGACACAGAGATGGCCAAGACGCACATGAAAAGCTGCTCAACAGCACTAATTATCAGAGAAATGCAAATCAAAACTACAATGAGGTTTCACCTCACACCTGTTAGAATCGGCATCATCAGAAAATCTACAAACAACCAATTCTGGGGAGGGTGTGGACAAAAGGAGCCCTCTTCCACTATTGGTGGGAATGTAAATTGATACAGTCACTATGGAGAACAGTATGGAGTTTCCTTAAAAAAACTAGAAATAGAATTACCATCTGATCCAGCAATCCCACTTCTGGGCATATACCCAGAGAAAACCGTACATCAAAAAGGCACATTCACCACAATGTTCATTGCAGCACTATTTACAATAGCCAGGTAATGGAAGCAACCTAAATGCCCACAGACAGATGAATGGATAAAGATGTGGTACATATATGAAATGGAATATTACTCGGCCATAAAAAGGAATGAAACTGGGTCATTTGTAGAGACATCGATGGATCGAGAGACTGTCATACAGAATGAAGTAAGTCAGAAAGAGGAAAACAAATATTGTATATTAATGCATATATGTGGAGCCTAGAAATGGTACAGATGAACTGGTTTGCAGGGAAGAAATAGAGACACAGAGGTAGAGAACAAACGTATGGACACCAAGTGTGGGAAGCCATGGGGTGGTGGTGGTGGGATGAGTTGGGAGTTTGGGATTGACCTGTGTACATGTATATGCATAAAATACATAACTAATAATAACGTGCTATATAAAAAAAATAAATAAAATTAAATTTCAAAATTTTAAAAAATAAAATTTAAAATAAAACAGAAAAAAGTTCTTCCCGTCACACTGATGTATTTATAGGAATGAATTATTTCCATGCTTATATCTATAAATACATAAAAGAGGAATAAAATCTAACTTGAACCATAAAAGAAAAGAAAACCTGAACCCACGAGTTATACAGAGGAAAACCCTATCAGGGCACTTGCTCCAGTGGTAAACAATTCTGAAATTGGTCAGAGGTGGGGAACCATCTCCCATACAGCCATCAACCCACCCCCCACGCAAGGAGCGTCCTCATTGCAAAGCTGGGGGACCGTGCCGAGGCATCTCTGAGTAAACGTGAGCTGAGCCCCAGGCCAGCTGCTGCTGAACTGTTCCCACCCTTTCCAGGTAAAACACCTGAATATGTACAAGGGCTTGAAAGCCTAGAGGAAGGACCATGGAGCCACACCAGCGACAGCACGCAGGCCAACTTGGTGCCTGCAGGCCAGCCAGGGTGGTCCTGGCCCCGGGCGCTCTTCCAGAAGCTTTCCATTGCCCTGCCTGAGATACCCCTCCTGTCCCGGCCCCCACTGCTTTTTTCCTTCCTCACCTCTGTCCGGAGAGAAATTCCAGCGGAAGGTATGGGTGACACAACCTCTTCTTTACAGGCGGCAGCCTGGCAACTCCTGCAGAAAGGCCAGCAGAACCCCACTCACACCGGGCCACCCACAAAGCTGTGGCCCCTCACTCCCTCCCACCAGCACAGCCCCGAGACTGCTGACGGGGCAGAGAATATGGAGTCAGGCACAGCTTCAGGGGCTATTGCTGCCTGGAGCGCTGTTTATATTGACCTCAACGAGGCACACCTGGGGAGGGCGGGCCGGCAGGGTAAGGCTGCCCAGGTCAGCTAATCCACAACCCTCAGGGAATCACATTGTTGAAAATGGACCCCGCTAAGGCAGAAGAGAAGCCAAGGGAAAAAAGGACACAATGCCATTTGCAGCACCGTAGATGAGTCTAGAAGTAATCACGTGACTTGTAGTAAGTCAGAAAGTGAAAGACACATATCATATCATATCACTTATAGGTGTTACCTAAAAATGGATACCAGGGCAGATATTTCCACGGAAAAGGGCAATCACAGATTCATTAAACAAACTTATGGTTCACCAAAGGAAAGGTGTGAGGATTGGTTTCATTACGATATCGGGGTTAACAGACATCTACAAACACAGGTGACATATATAATCACCAAAGACCTACAGAATACCAAGAGAGGACTACTCAACATTCTGTCATAACGTACATGGGAAAAGGATCCCAGGAAGAACAGACATGTGTATATGTGTAAAAGAACCACATCTTCCACACCTACAACAAGCCAAACATTGTAATCAAACTTGCTGTAAGAAAAAATAAAAAATTAAATTAAAAACACGAACAAGAAGTAGTGAGACAAACGTGAGGGGCTTTCTCCTGGCACATTCCATTCTAAACTCCAATCTAGAACACCACTTCCACTGAGGCTCTCTTGCCCTAGTAACCAGATTTGGTAAGGGTGAACTGCTGCCACCTTGTGGCCGTTTCACACAACAGCAGCTTTAATCCCAACGCTAATGGTCAGTTGATATTCAAAATCATTGCAGGCCTGTAAATGACACCTGCCCTGAAAACAAATCCTGGGGTCACATATCGACCAAAATATTCAAAGGACGTCCATATTTCAAAACGACCGTTTCAAAAGGCATATTTTACGCACATTAGTGTTCTGCTTCTTTTCCTTTCTTTCCTTTTTTGTTCAAAAAACACGGGAATGGAAAAAGGCATCCCTCAGAATGGGCGAAAATCGTTGCAGACGAATCAATGGACAGAGGTTTAATCTCCAATATATATAAACAGCTCATGCAGCTTAATATTAAAAAAAACAAACAACCCCAAAAAATGGCCAGAAGATCTAAAGAGACGTTTCTTCAAAGGAGACACAGAGATGGCCAAGACGCACATGAAAAGCTGCTCAACAGCACTAATTATCAGAGAAATGCAAATCAAAACTACAATGAGGTTTCACCTCACACCTGTTAGAATCGGCATCATCAGAAAATCTACAAACAACCAATTCTGGGGAGGGTGTGGACAAAAGGAGCCCTCTTCCACTATTGGTGGGAATGTAAATTGATACAGTCACTATGGAGAACAGTATGGAGTTTCCTTAAAAAAACTAGAAATAGAATTACCATCTGATCCAGCAATCCCACTTCTGGGCATATACCCAGAGAAAACCGTACATCAAAAAGGCACATTCACCACAATGTTCATTGCAGCACTATTTACAATAGCCAGGTAATGGAAGCAACCTAAATGCCCACAGACAGATGAATGGATAAAGATGTGGTACATATATGAAATGGAATATTACTCGGCCATAAAAAGGAATGAAACTGGGTCATTTGTAGAGACATCGATGGATCGAGAGACTGTCATACAGAATGAAGTAAGTCAGAAAGAGGAAAACAAATATTGTATATTAATGCATATATGTGGAGCCTAGAAATGGTACAGATGAACTGGTTTGCAGGGAAGAAATAGAGACACAGAGGTAGAGAACAAACGTATGGACACCAAGTGTGGGAAGCCATGGGGTGGTGGTGGTGGGATGAGTTGGGAGTTTGGGATTGACCTGTGTACATGTATATGCATAAAATACATAACTAATAATAACGTGCTATATAAAAAAAAATAAATAAAATTAAATTTCAAAATTTTAAAAAATAAAATTTAAAATAAAACAGAAAAAAGTTCTTCCCGTCACACAGATGTATTTATAGGAATGAATTATTTCCATGCTTATATCTATAAATACATAAAAGAGGAATAAAATCTAACTTGAACCATAAAAGAAAAGAAAACCTGAACCCACGAGTTATACAGAGGAAAACCCTATCAGGGCACTTGCTCCAGTGGTAAACAATTCTGAAATTGGTCAGAGGTGGGGAACCATCTCCCATACAGCCATCAACCCACCCCCCACGCAAGGAGCGTCCTCATTGCAAAGCTGGGGGACCGTGCCGAGGCATCTCTGAGTAAACGTGAGCTGAGCCCCAGGCCAGCTGCTGCTGAACTGTTCCCACCCTTTCCAGGTAAAACACCTGAATATGTACAAGGGCTTGAAAGCCTAGAGGAAGGACCGTGGAGCCACACCAGCGACAGCACGCAGGCCAACTTGGTGCCTGCAGGCCAGCCAGGGTGGTCCTGGCCCCGGGCGCTCTTCCAGAAGCTTTCCATTGCCCTGCCTGAGATACCCCTCCTGTCCCGGCCCCCACTGCTTTTTTCCTTCCTCACCTCTGTCCGGAGAGAAATTCCAGCGGAAGGTATGGGTGACACAACCTCTTCTTTACAGGCGTCAGCCTGGCAACTCCTGCAGAAAGGCCAGCAGAACCCCACTCACACCGGGCCACCCACAAAGCTGTGGCCCCTCACTCCCTCCCACCAGCACAGCCCCGAGACTGCTGACGGGGCAGAGAATATGGAGTCAGGCACAGCTTCAGGGGCTATTGCTGCCTGGAGCGCTGTTTATATTGACCTCAACGAGGCACACCTGGGGAGGGCGGGCCGGCAGGGTAAGGCTGCCCAGGTCAGCTAATCCACAACCCTCAGGGAATCACATTGTTGAAAATGGACCCCGCTAAGGCAGAAGAGAAGCCAAGGGAAAAAAGGACACAATGCCATTTGCAGCACCGTAGATGAGTCTAGAAGTAATCACGTGACTTGTAGTAAGTCAGAAAGTGAAAGACACATATCATATCATATCACTTATAGGCGTTACCTAAAAATGGATACCAGGGCAGATATTTCCACGGAAAAGGGCAATCACAGATTCATTAAACAAACTTATGGTTCACCAAAGGAAAGGTGTGAGGATTGGTTTCATTACGATATCGGGGTTAACAGACATCTACAAACACAGGTGACATATATAATCACCAAAGACCTACAGAATACCAAGAGAGGACTACTCAACATTCTGTCATAACGTACATGGGAAAAGGATCCCAGGAAGAACAGACATGTGTATATGTGTAAAAGAACCACATCTTCCACACCTACAACAAGCCAAACATTGTAATCAAACTTGCTGTAAGAAAAAATAAAAAATTAAATTAAAAACACGAACAAGAAGTAGTGAGACAAACGTGAGGGGCTTTCTCCTGGCACATTCCATTCTAAACTCCAATCTAGAACACCACTTCCACTGAGGCTCTCTTGCCCTAGTAACCAGATTTGGTAAGGGTGAACTGCTGCCACCTTGTGGCCGTTTCACACAACAGCAGCTTTAATCCCAACGCTAATGGTCAGTTGATATTCAAAATCATTGCAGGCCTGTAAATGACACCTGCCCTGAAAACAAATCCTGGGGTCACATATCGACCAAAATATTCAAAGGACGTCCATATTTCAAAACGACCGTTTCAAAAGGCATATTTTACGCACATTAGTGTTCTGCTTCTTTTCCTTTCTTTCCTTTTTTGTTCAAAAAACACGGGAATGGAAAAAGGCATCCCTCAGAATGGGCGAAAATCGTTGCAGACGAATCAATGGACAGAGGTTTAATCTCCAATATATATAAACAGCTCATGCAGCTTAATATTAAAAAAAACAAACAACCCAAAAAAATGGCCAGAAGATCTAAAGAGACGTTTCTTCAAAGGAGACACAGAGATGGCCAAGACGCACATGAAAAGCTGCTCAACAGCACTAATTATCAGAGAAATGCAAATCAAAACTACAATGAGGTATCACCTCACACCTGTTAGAATCGGCATCATCAGAAAATCTACAAACAACCAATTCTGGGGAGGGTGTGGACAAAAGGAGCCCTCTTCCACTATTGGTGGGAATGTAAATTGATACAGTCACTATGGAGAACAGTATGGAGTTTCCTTAAAAAAACTAGAAATAGAATTACCATCTGATCCAGCAATCCCACTTCTGGGCATATACCCAGAGAAAACCGTACATCAAAAAGGCACATTCACCACAATGTTCATTGCAGCACTATTTACAATAGCCAGGTAATGGAAGCAACCTAAATGCCCACAGACAGATGAATGGATAAAGATGTGGTACATATATGAAATGGAATATTACTCGGCCATAAAAAGGAATGAAACTGGGTCATTTGTAGAGACATCGATGGATCGAGAGACTGTCATACAGAATGAAGTAAGTCAGAAAGAGGAAAACAAATATTGTATATTAATGCATATATGTGGAGCCTAGAAATGGTACAGATGAACTGGTTTGCAGGGAAGAAATAGAGACACAGAGGTAGAGAACAAACGTATGGACACCAAGTGTGGGAAGCCATGGGGTGGTGGTGGTGGGATGAGTTGGGAGTTTGGGATTGACCTGTGTACATGTATATGCATAAAATACATAACTAATAATAACGTGCTATATAAAAAAAAATAAATAAAATTAAATTTCAAAATTTTAAAAAATAAAATTTAAAATAAAACAGAAAAAAGTTCTTCCCGTCACACAGATGTATTTATAGGAATGAATTATTTCCATGCTTATATCTATAAATACATAAAAGAGGAATAAAATCTAACTTGAACCATAAAAGAAAAGAAAACCTGAACCCACGAGTTATACAGAGGAAAACCCTATCAGGGCACTTGCTCCAGTGGTAAACAATTCTGAAATTGGTCAGAGGTGGGGAACCATCTCCCATACAGCCATCAACCCACCCCCCACGCAAGGAGCGTCCTCATTGCAAAGCTGGGGGACCGTGCCGAGGCATCTCTGAGTAAACGTGAGCTGAGCCCCAGGCCAGCTGCTGCTGAACTGTTCCCACCCTTTCCAGGTAAAACACCTGAATATGTACAAGGGCTTGAAAGCCTAGAGGAAGGACCGTGGAGCCACACCAGCGACAGCACGCAGGCCAACTTGGTGCCTGCAGGCCAGCCAGGGTGGTCCTGGCCCCGGGCGCTCTTCCAGAAGCTTTCCATTGCCCTGCCTGAGATACCCCTCCTGTCCCGGCCCCCACTGCTTTTTTCCTTCCTCACCTCTGTCCGGAGAGAAATTCCAGCGGAAGGTATGGGTGACACAACCTCTTCTTTACAGGCGGCAGCCTGGCAACTCCTGCAGAAAGGCCAGCAGAACCCCACTCACACCGGGCCACCCACAAAGCTGTGGCCCCTCACTCCCTCCCACCAGCACAGCCCCGAGACTGCTGACGGGGCAGAGAATATGGAGTCAGGCACAGCTTCAGGGGCTATTGCTGCCTGGAGCGCTGTTTATATTGACCTCAACGAGGCACACCTGGGGAGGGCGGGCCGGCAGGGTAAGGCTGCCCAGGTCAGCTAATCCACAACCCTCAGGGAATCACATTGTTGAAAATGGACCCCGCTAAGGCAGAAGAGAAGCCAAGGGAAAAAAGGACACAATGCCATTTGCAGCACCGTAGATGAGTCTAGAAGTAATCACGTGACTTGTAGTAAGTCAGAAAGTGAAAGACACATATCATATCATATCACTTATAGGTGTTACCTAAAAATGGATACCAGGGCAGATATTTCCACGGAAAAGGGCAATCACAGATTCATTAAACAAACTTATGGTTCACCAAAGGAAAGGTGTGAGGATTGGTTTCATTACGATATCGGGGTTAACAGACATCTACAAACACAGGTGACATATATAATCACCAAAGACCTACAGAATACCAAGAGAGGACTACTCAACATTCTGTCATAACGTACATGGGAAAAGGATCCCAGGAAGAACAGACATGTGTATATGTGTAAAAGAACCACATCTTCCACACCTACAACAAGCCAAACATTGTAATCAAACTTGCTGTAAGAAAAAATAAAAAATTAAATTAAAAACACGAACAAGAAGTAGTGAGACAAACGTGAGGGGCTTTCTCCTGGCACATTCCATTCTAAACTCCAATCTAGAACACCACTTCCACTGAGGCTCTCTTGCCCTAGTAACCAGATTTGGTAAGGGTGAACTGCTGCCACCTTGTGGCCGTTTCACACAACAGCAGCTTTAATCCCAACGCTAATGGTCAGTTGATATTCAAAATCATTGCAGGCCTGTAAATGACACCTGCCCTGAAAACAAATCCTGGGGTCACATATCGACCAAAATATTCAAAGGACGTCCATATTTCAAAACGACCGTTTCAAAAGGCATATTTTACGCACATTAGTGTTCTGCTTCTTTTCCTTTCTTTCCTTTTTTGTTCAAAAAACACGGGAATGGAAAAAGGCATCCCTCAGAATGGGCGAAAATCATTGCAGACGAATCAATGGACAGAGGTTTAATCTCCAATATATATAAACAGCTCATGCAGCTTAATATTAAAAAAAACAAACAACCCAAAAAAATGGCCAGAAGATCTAAAGAGACGTTTCTTCAAAGGAGACACAGAGATGGCCAAGACGCACATGAAAAGCTGCTCAACAGCACTAATTATCAGAGAAATGCAAATCAAAACTACAATGAGGTTTCACCTCACACCTGTTAGAATCGGCATCATCAGAAAATCTACAAACAACCAATTCTGGGGAGGGTGTGGACAAAAGGAGCCCTCTTCCACTATTGGTGGGAATGTAAATTGATACAGTCACTATGGAGAACAGTATGGAGTTTCCTTAAAAAAACTAGAAATAGAATTACCATCTGATCCAGCAATCCCACTTCTGGGCATATACCCAGAGAAAACCGTACATCAAAAAGGCACATTCACCACAATGTTCATTGCAGCACTATTTACAATAGCCAGGTAATGGAAGCAACCTAAATGCCCACAGACAGATGAATGGATAAAGATGTGGTACATATATGAAATGGAATATTACTCGGCCATAAAAAGGAATGAAACTGGGTCATTTGTAGAGACATCGATGGATCGAGAGACTGTCATACAGAATGAAGTAAGTCAGAAAGAGGAAAACAAATATTGTATATTAATGCATATATGTGGAGCCTAGAAATGGTACAGATGAACTGGTTTGCAGGGAAGAAATAGAGACACAGAGGTAGAGAACAAACGTATGGACACCAAGTGTGGGAAGCCATGGGGTGGTGGTGGTGGGATGAGTTGGGAGTTTGGGATTGACCTGTGTACATGTATATGCATAAAATACATAACTAATAATAACGTGCTATATAAAAAAAATAAATAAAATTAAATTTCAAAATTTTAAAAAATAAAATTTAAAATAAAACAGAAAAAAGTTCTTCCCGTCACACTGATGTATTTATAGGAATGAATTATTTCCATGCTTATATCTATAAATACATAAAAGAGGAATAAAATCTAACTTGAACCATAAAAGAAAAGAAAACCTGAACCCACGAGTTATACAGAGGAAAACCCTATCAGGGCACTTGCTCCAGTGGTAAACAATTCTGAAATTGGTCAGAGGTGGGGAACCATCTCCCATACAGCCATCAACCCACCCCCCACGCAAGGAGCGTCCTCATTGCAAAGCTGGGGGACCGTGCCGAGGCATCTCTGAGTAAACGTGAGCTGAGCCCCAGGCCAGCTGCTGCTGAACTGTTCCCACCCTTTCCAGGTAAAACACCTGAATATGTACAAGGGCTTGAAAGCCTAGAGGAAGGACCGTGGAGCCACACCAGCGACAGCACGCAGGCCAACTTGGTGCCTGCAGGCCAGCCAGGGTGGTCCTGGCCCCGGGCGCTCTTCCAGAAGCTTTCCATTGCCCTGCCTGAGATACCCCTCCTGTCCCGGCCCCCACTGCTTTTTTCCTTCCTCACCTCTGTCCGGAGAGAAATTCCAGCGGAAGGTATGGGTGACACAACCTCTTCTTTACAGGCGGCAGCCTGGCAACTCCTGCAGAAAGGCCAGCAGAACCCCACTCACACCGGGCCACCCACAAAGCTGTGGCCCCTCACTCCCTCCCACCAGCACAGCCCCGAGACTGCTGACGGGGCAGAGAATATGGAGTCAGGCACAGCTTCAGGGGCTATTGCTGCCTGGAGCGCTGTTTATATTGACCTCAACGAGGCACACCTGGGGAGGGCGGGCCGGCAGGGTAAGGCTGCCCAGGTCAGCTAATCCACAACCCTCAGGGAATCACATTGTTGAAAATGGACCCCGCTAAGGCAGAAGAGAAGCCAAGGGAAAAAAGGACACAATGCCATTTGCAGCACCGTAGATGAGTCTAGAAGTAATCACGTGACTTGTAGTAAGTCAGAAAGTGAAAGACACATATCATATCATATCACTTATAGGCGTTACCTAAAAATGGATACCAGGGCAGATATTTCCACGGAAAAGGGCAATCACAGATTCATTAAACAAACTTATGGTTCACCAAAGGAAAGGTGTGAGGATTGGTTTCATTACGATATCGGGGTTAACAGACATCTACAAACACAGGTGACATATATAATCACCAAAGACCTACAGAATACCAAGAGAGGACTACTCAACATTCTGTCATAACGTACATGGGAAAAGGATCCCAGGAAGAACAGACATGTGTATATGTGTAAAAGAACCACATCTTCCACACCTACAACAAGCCAAACATTGTAATCAAACTTGCTGTAAGAAAAAATAAAAAATTAAATTAAAAACACGAACAAGAAGTAGTGAGACAAACGTGAGGGGCTTTCTCCTGGCACATTCCATTCTAAACTCCAATCTAGAACACCACTTCCACTGAGGCTCTCTTGCCCTAGTAACCAGATTTGGTAAGGGTGAACTGCTGCCACCTTGTGGCCGTTTCACACAACAGCAGCTTTAATCCCAACGCTAATGGTCAGTTGATATTCAAAATCATTGCAGGCCTGTAAATGACACCTGCCCTGAAAACAAATCCTGGGGTCACATATCGACCAAAATATTCAAAGGACGTCCATATTTCAAAACGACCGTTTCAAAAGGCATATTTTACGCACATTAGTGTTCTGCTTCTTTTCCTTTCTTTCCTTTTTTGTTCAAAAAACACGGGAATGGAAAAAGGCATCCCTCAGAATGGGCGAAAATCGTTGCAGACGAATCAATGGACAGAGGTTTAATCTCCAATATATATAAACAGCTCATGCAGCTTAATATTAAAAAAAAACAAACAACCCCAAAAAATGGCCAGAAGATCTAAAGAGACGTTTCTTCAAAGGAGACACAGAGATGGCCAAGACGCACATGAAAAGCTGCTCAACAGCACTAATTATCAGAGAAATGCAAATCAAAACTACAATGAGGTTTCACCTCACACCTGTTAGAATCGGCATCATCAGAAAATCTACAAACAACCAATTCTGGGGAGGGTGTGGACAAAAGGAGCCCTCTTCCACTATTGGTGGGAATGTAAATTGATACAGTCACTATGGAGAACAGTATGGAGTTTCCTTAAAAAAACTAGAAATAGAATTACCATCTGATCCAGCAATCCCACTTCTGGGCATATACCCAGAGAAAACCGTACATCAAAAAGGCACATTCACCACAATGTTCATTGCAGCACTATTTACAATAGCCAGGTAATGGAAGCAACCTAAATGCCCACAGACAGATGAATGGATAAAGATGTGGTACATATATGAAATGGAATATTACTCGGCCATAAAAAGGAATGAAACTGGGTCATTTGTAGAGACATCGATGGATCGAGAGACTGTCATACAGAATGAAGTAAGTCAGAAAGAGGAAAACAAATATTGTATATTAATGCATATATGTGGAGCCTAGAAATGGTACAGATGAACTGGTTTGCAGGGAAGAAATAGAGACACAGAGGTAGAGAACAAACGTATGGACACCAAGTGTGGGAAGCCATGGGGTGGTGGTGGTGGGATGAGTTGGGAGTTTGGGATTGACCTGTGTACATGTATATGCATAAAATACATAACTAATAATAACGTGCTATATAAAAAAAATAAATAAAATTAAATTTCAAAATTTTAAAAAATAAAATTTAAAATAAAACAGAAAAAAGTTCTTCCCGTCACACTGATGTATTTATAGGAATGAATTATTTCCATGCTTATATCTATAAATACATAAAAGAGGAATAAAATCTAACTTGAACCATAAAAGAAAAGAAAACCTGAACCCACGAGTTATACAGAGGAAAACCCTATCAGGGCACTTGCTCCAGTGGTAAACAATTCTGAAATTGGTCAGAGGTGGGGAACCATCTCCCATACAGCCATCAACCCACCCCCCACGCAAGGAGCGTCCTCATTGCAAAGCTGGGGGACCGTGCCGAGGCATCTCTGAGTAAACGTGAGCTGAGCCCCAGGCCAGCTGCTGCTGAACTGTTCCCACCCTTTCCAGGTAAAACACCTGAATATGTACAAGGGCTTGAAAGCCTAGAGGAAGGACCGTGGAGCCACACCAGCGACAGCACGCAGGCCAACTTGGTGCCTGCAGGCCAGCCAGGGTGGTCCTGGCCCCGGGCGCTCTTCCAGAAGCTTTCCATTGCCCTGCCTGAGATACCCCTCCTGTCCCGGCCCCCACTGCTTTTTTTCCTTCCTCACCTCTGTCCGGAGAGAAATTCCAGCGGAAGGTATGGGTGACACAACCTCTTCTTTACAGGCGGCAGCCTGGCAACTCCTGCAGAAAGGCCAGCAGAACCCCACTCACACCGGGCCACCCACAAAGCTGTGGCCCCTCACTCCCTCCCACCAGCACAGCCCCGAGATTGCTGACGGGGCAGAGAATATGGAGTCAGGCACAGCTTCAGGGGCTATTGCTGCCTGGAGCGCTGTTTATATTGACCTCAACGAGGCACACCTGGGGAGGGCGGGCCGGCAGGGTAAGGCTGCCCAGGTCAGCTAATCCACAACCCTCAGGGAATCACATTGTTGAAAATGGACCCCGCTAAGGCAGAAGAGAAGCCAAGGGAAAAAAGGACACAATGCCATTTGCAGCACCGTAGATTTGTCTAGAAGTAATCACGTGACTTGTAGTAAGTCAGAAAGTGAAAGACACATATCATATATAACACTTATAGGTGTTACCTAAAAATGGATACCAGGGCAGATATTTCCACGGAAAAGGGCAATCACAGATTCATTAAACAAACTTATGGTTCACCAAAGGAAAGGTGTGAGGATTGGTTTCATTACGATATCGGGGTTAACAGACATCTACAAACACAGGTGACATATATAATCACCAAAGACCTACAGAATACCAAGAGAGGACTACTCAACATTCTGTCATAACGTACATGGGAAAAGGATCCCAGGAAGAACAGACATGTGTATATGTGTAAAAGAACCACATCTTCCACACCTACAACAAGCCAAACATTGTAATCAAACTTGCTGTAAGAAAAAATAAAAAATTAAATTAAAAACACGAACAAGAAGTAGTGAGACAAACGTGAGGGGCTTTCTCCTGGCACATTCCATTCTAAACTCCAATCTAGAACACCACTTCCACTGAGGCTCTCTTGCCCTAGTAACCAGATTTGGTAAGGGTGAACTGCTGCCACCTTGTGGCCGTTTCACACAACAGCAGCTTTAATCCCAACGCTAATGGTCAGTTGATATTCAAAATCATTGCAGGCCTGTAAATGACACCTGCCCTGAAAACAAATCCTGGGGTCACATATCGACCAAAATATTCAAAGGACGTCCATATTTCAAAACGACCGTTTCAAAAGGCATATTTTACGCACATTAGTGTTCTGCTTCTTTTCCTTTCTTTCCTTTTTTGTTCAAAAAACACGGGAATGGAAAAAGGCATCCCTCAGAATGGGCGAAAATCGTTGCAGACGAATCAATGGACAGAGGTTTAATCTCCAATATATATAAACAGCTCATGCAGCTTAATATTAAAAAAAACAAACAACCCAAAAAAATGGCCAGAAGATCTAAAGAGACGTTTCTTCAAAGGAGACACAGAGATGGCCAAGACGCACATGAAAAGCTGCTCAACAGCACTAATTATCAGAGAAATGCAAATCAAAACTACAATGAGGTATCACCTCACACCTGTTAGAATCGGCATCATCAGAAAATCTACAAACAACCAATTCTGGGGAGGGTGTGGACAAAAGGAGCCCTCTTCCACTATTGGTGGGAATGTAAATTGATACAGTCACTATGGAGAACAGTATGGAGTTTCCTTAAAAAAACTAGAAATAGAATTACCATCTGATCCAGCAATCCCACTTCTGGGCATATACCCAGAGAAAACCGTACATCAAAAAGGCACATTCACCACAATGTTCATTGCAGCACTATTTACAATAGCCAGGTAATGGAAGCAACCTAAATGCCCACAGACAGATGAATGGATAAAGATGTGGTACATATATGAAATGGAATATTACTCGGCCATAAAAAGGAATGAAACTGGGTCATTTGTAGAGACATCGATGGATCGAGAGACTGTCATACAGAATGAAGTAAGTCAGAAAGAGGAAAACAAATATTGTATATTAATGCATATATGTGGAGCCTAGAAATGGTACAGATGAACTGGTTTGCAGGGAAGAAATAGAGACACAGAGGTACAGAACAAACGTATGGACACCAAGTGTGGGAAGCCATGGGGTGGTGGTGGTGGGATGAGTTGGGAGTTTGGGATTGACCTGTGTACATGTATATGCATAAAATACATAACTAATAATAACGTGCTATATAAAAAAAATAAATAAAATTAAATTTCAAAATTTTAAAAAATAAAATTTAAAATAAAACAGAAAAAAGTTCTTCCCGTCACACAGATGTATTTATAGGAATGAATTATTTCCATGCTTATATCTATAAATACATAAAAGAGGAATAAAATCTAACTTGAACCATAAAAGAAAAGAAAACCTGAACCCACGAGTTATACAGAGGAAAACCCTATCAGGGCACTTGCTCCAGTGGTAAACAATTCTGAAATTGGTCAGAGGTGGGGAACCATCTCCCATACAGCCATCAACCCACCCCCCACGCAAGGAGCGTCCTCATTGCAAAGCTGGGGGACCGTGCCGAGGCATCTGTGAGTAAACGTGAGCTGAGCCCCAGGCCAGCTGCTGCTGAACTGTTCCACCCTTTCCAGGTAAAACACCTGAATATGTACAAGGGCTTGAAAGCCTAGAGGAAGGACCGTGGAGCCACACCAGCGACAGCACGCAGGCCAACTTGGTGCCTGCAGGCCAGCCAGGGTGGTCCTGGCCCCGGGCGCTCTTCCAGAAGCTTTCCATTGCCCTGCCTGAGATACCCCTCCTGTCCCGGCCCCCACTGCTTTTTTTCCTTCCTCACCTCTGTCCGGAGAGAAATTCCAGCGGAAGGTATGGGTGACACAACCTCTTCTTTACAGGCGGCAGCCTGGCAACTCCTGCAGAAAGGCCAGCAGAACCCCACTCACACCGGGCCACCCACAAAGCTGTGGCCCCTCACTCCCTCCCACCAGCACAGCCCCGAGATTGCTGACGGGGCAGAGAATATGGAGTCAGGCACAGCTTCAGGGGCTATTGCTGCCTGGAGCGCTGTTTATATTGACCTCAACGAGGCACACCTGGGGAGGGCGGGCCGGCAGGGTAAGGCTGCCCAGGTCAGCTAATCCACAACCCTCAGGGAATCACATTGTTGAAAATGGACCCCGCTAAGGCAGAAGAGAAGCCAAGGGAAAAAAGGACACAATGCCATTTGCAGCACCGTAGATTTGTCTAGAAGTAATCACGTGACTTGTAGTAAGTCAGAAAGTGAAAGACACATATCATATATAACACTTATAGGTGTTACCTAAAAATGGATACCAGGGCAGATATTTCCACGGAAAAGGGCAATCACAGATTCATTAAACAAACTTATGGTTCACCAAAGGAAAGGTGTGAGGATTGGTTTCATTACGATATCGGGGTTAACAGACATCTACAAACACAGGTGACATATATAATCACCAAAGACCTACAGAATACCAAGAGAGGACTACTCAACATTCTGTCATAACGTACATGGGAAAAGGATCCCAGGAAGAACAGACATGTGTATATGTGTAAAAGAACCACATCTTCCACACCTACAACAAGCCAAACATTGTAATCAAACTTGCTGTAAGAAAAAATAAAAAATTAAATTAAAAACACGAACAAGAAGTAGTGAGACAAACGTGAGGGGCTTTCTCCTGGCACATTCCATTCTAAACTCCAATCTAGAACACCACTTCCACTGAGGCTCTCTTGCCCTAGTAACCAGATTTGGTAAGGGTGAACTGCTGCCACCTTGTGGCCGTTTCACACAACAGCAGCTTTAATCCCAACGCTAATGGTCAGTTGATATTCAAAATCATTGCAGGCCTGTAAATGACACCTGCCCTGAAAACAAATCCTGGGGTCACATATCGACCAAAATATTCAAAGGACGTCCATATTTCAAAACGACCGTTTCAAAAGGCATATTTTACGCACATTAGTGTTCTGCTTCTTTTCCTTTCTTTCCTTTTTTGTTCAAAAAACACGGGAATGGAAAAAGGCATCCCTCAGAATGGGCGAAAATCGTTGCAGACGAATCAATGGACAGAGGTTTAATCTCCAATATATATAAACAGCTCATGCAGCTTAATATTAAAAAAAACAAACAACCCAAAAAAATGGCCAGAAGATCTAAAGAGACGTTTCTTCAAAGGAGACACAGAGATGGCCAAGACGCACATGAAAAGCTGCTCAACAGCACTAATTATCAGAGAAATGCAAATCAAAACTACAATGAGGTATCACCTCACACCTGTTAGAATCGGCATCATCAGAAAATCTACAAACAACCAATTCTGGGGAGGGTGTGGACAAAAGGAGCCCTCTTCCACTATTGGTGGGAATGTAAATTGATACAGTCACTATGGAGAACAGTATGGAGTTTCCTTAAAAAAACTAGAAATAGAATTACCATCTGATCCAGCAATCCCACTTCTGGGCATATACCCAGAGAAAACCGTACATCAAAAAGGCACATTCACCACAATGTTCATTGCAGCACTATTTACAATAGCCAGGTAATGGAAGCAACCTAAATGCCCACAGACAGATGAATGGATAAAGATGTGGTACATATATGAAATGGAATATTACTCGGCCATAAAAAGGAATGAAACTGGGTCATTTGTAGAGACATCGATGGATCGAGAGACTGTCATACAGAATGAAGTAAGTCAGAAAGAGGAAAACAAATATTGTATATTAATGCATATATGTGGAGCCTAGAAATGGTACAGATGAACTGGTTTGCAGGGAAGAAATAGAGACACAGAGGTACAGAACAAACGTATGGACACCAAGTGTGGGAAGCCATGGGGTGGTGGTGGTGGGATGAGTTGGGAGTTTGGGATTGACCTGTGTACATGTATATGCATAAAATACATAACTAATAATAACGTGCTATATAAAAAAAATAAATTAAATTAAATTTCAAAATTTTAAAAAATAAAATTTAAAATAAAACAGAAAAAAGTTCTTCCCGTCACACAGATGTATTTATAGGAATGAATTATTTCCATGCTTATATCTATAAATACATAAAAGAGGAATAAAATCTAACTTGAACCATAAAAGTAAAGAAAACCTGAACCCACGAGTTATACAGAGGAAAACCCTATCAGGGCACTTGCTCCAGTGGTAAACAATTCTGAAATTGGTCAGAGGTGGGGAACCATCTCCCATACAGCCATCAACCCACCCCCCACGCAAGGAGCGTCCTCATTGCAAAGCTGGGGGACCGTGCCGAGGCATCTGTGAGTAAACGTGAGCTGAGCCCCAGGCCAGCTCCTGCTGAACTGTTCCCACCCTTTCCAGGTAAAACACCTGAATATGTACAAGGGCTTGAAAGCCTAGAGGAAGGACCGTGGAGCCACACCAGCGACAGCACGCAGGCCAACTTGGTGCCTGCAGGCCAGCCAGGGTGGTCCTGGCCCCGGGCGCTCTTCCAGAAGCTTTCCATTGCCCTGCCTGAGATACCCCTCCTGTCCCGGCCCCCACTGCTTTTTTTCCTTCCTCACCTCTGTCCGGAGAGAAATTCCAGTGGAAGGTATGGGTGACACAACCTCTTCTTTACAGGCGGCAGCCTGGCAACTCCTGCAGAAAGGCCAGCAGAACCCCACTCACACCGGGCCACCCACAAAGCTGTGGCCCCTCACTCCCTCCCACCAGCACAGCCCCGAGACTGCTGACGGGGCAGAGAATATGGAGTCAGGCACAGCTTCAGGGGCTATTGCTGCCTGGAGCGCTGTTTATATTGACCTCAACGAGGCACACCTGGGGAGGGCGGGCCGGCAGGGTAAGGCTGCCCAGGTCAGCTAATCCACAACCCTCAGGGAATCACATTGTTGAAAATGGACCCCGCTAAGGCAGAAGAGAAGCCAAGGGAAAAAAGGACACAATGCCATTTGCAGCACCGTAGATGAGTCTAGAAGTAATCACGTGACTTGTAGTAAGTCAGAAAGTGAAAGACACATATCATATCATATCACTTATAGGTGTTACCTAAAAATGGATACCAGGGCAGATATTTCCACGGAAAAGGGCAATCACAGATTCATTAAACAAACTTATGGTTCACCAAAGGAAAGGTGTGAGGATTGGTTTCATTACGATATCGGGGTTAACAGACATCTACAAACACAGGTGACATATATAATCACCAAAGACCTACAGAATACCAAGAGAGGACTACTCAACATTCTGTCATAACGTACATGGGAAAAGGATCCCAGGAAGAACAGACATGTGTATATGTGTAAAAGAACCACATCTTCCACACCTACAACAAGCCAAACATTGTAATCAAACTTGCTGTAAGAAAAAATAAAAAATTAAATTAAAAACACGAACAAGAAGTAGTGAGACAAACGTGAGGGGCTTTCTCCTGGCACATTCCATTCTAAACTCCAATCTAGAACACCACTTCCACTGAGGCTCTCTTGCCCTAGTAACCAGATTTGGTAAGGGTGAACTGCTGCCACCTTGTGGCCGTTTCACACAACAGCAGCTTTAATCCCAACGCTAATGGTCAGTTGATATTCAAAATCATTGCAGGCCTGTAAATGACACCTGCCCTGAAAACAAATCCTGGGGTCACATATCGACCAAAATATTCAAAGGACGTCCATATTTCAAAACGACCGTTTCAAAAGGCATATTTTACGCACATTAGTGTTCTGCTTCTTTTCCTTTCTTTCCTTTTTTGTTAAAAAAACACGGGAATGGAAAAAGGCATCCCTCAGAATGGGCGAAAATCGTTGCAGACGAATCAATGGACAGAGGTTTAATCTCCAATATATATAAACAGCTCATGCAGCTTAATATTAAAAAAAACAAACAACCCAAAAAAATGGCCAGAAGATCTGAAGAGACGTTTCTTCAAAGGAGACACAGAGATGGCCAAGACGCACATGAAAAGCTGCTCAACAGCACTAATTATCAGAGAAATGCAAATCAAAACTACAATGAGGTTTCACCTCACACCTGTTAGAATCGGCATCATCAGAAAATCTACAAACAACCAATTCTGGGGAGGGTGTGGACAAAAGGAGCCCTCTTCCACTATTGGTGGGAATGTAAATTGATACAGTCACTATGGAGAACAGTATGGAGTTTCCTTAAAAAAACTAGAAATAGAATTACCATCTGATCCAGCAATCCCACTTCTGGGCATATACCCAGAGAAAACCGTACATCAAAAAGGCACATTCACCACAATGTTCATTGCAGCACTATTTACAATAGCCAGGTAATGGAAGCAACCTAAATGCCCACAGACAGATGAATGGATAAAGATGTGGTACATATATGAAATGGAATATTACTCGGCCATAAAAAGGAATGAAACTGGGTCATTTGTAGAGACATCGATGGATCGAGAGACTGTCATACAGAATGAAGTAAGTCAGAAAGAGGAAAACAAATATTGTATATTAATGCATATATGTGGAGCCTAGAAATGGTACAGATGAACTGGTTTGCAGGGAAGAAATAGAGACACAGAGGTAGAGAACAAACGTATGGACACCAAGTGTGGGAAGCCATGGGGTGGTGGTGGTGGGATGAGTTGGTAGTTTGGGATTGACCTGTGTACATGTATATGCATAAAATACATAACTAATAATAACGTGCTATATAAAAAAATAAATAAAATTAAATTTCAAAATTTTAAAAAATAAAATTTAAAATAAAACAGAAAAAAGTTCTTCCCGTCACACAGATGTATTTATAGGAATGAATTATTTCCATGCTTATATCTATAAATACATAAAAGAGGAATAAAATCTAACTTGAACCATAAAAGAAAAGAAAACCTGAACCCACGAGTTATACAGAGGAAAACCCTATCAGGGCACTTGCTCCAGTGGTAAACAATTCTGAAATTGGTCAGAGGTGGGGAACCATCTCCCATACAGCCGTCAACCCACCCCCCACGCAAGGAGCGTCCTCATTGCAAAGCTGGGGGACCGTGCCGAGGCATCTGTGAGTAAACGTGAGCTGAGCCCCAGGCCAGCTGCTGCTGAACTGTTCCCACCCTTTCCAGGTAAAACACCTGAATATGTACAAGGGCTTGAAAGCCTAGAGGAAGGACCGTGGAGCCACACCAGCGACAGCACGCAGGCCAACTTGGTGCCTGCAGGCCAGCCAGGGTGGTCCTGGCCCCGGGCGCTCTTCCAGAAGCTTTCCATTGCCCTGCCTGAGATACCCCTCCTGTCCCGGCCCCCACTGCTTTTTTTCCTTCCTCACCTCTGTCCGGAGAGAAATTCCAGCGGAAGGTATGGGTGACAAAACCTCTTCTTTACAGGCGGCAGCCTGGCAACTCCTGCAGAAAGGCCAGCAGATCCCCACTCACACCGGGCCACCCACAAAGCTGTGGCCCCTCACTCCCTCCCACCAGCACAGCCCCGAGACTGCTGACGGGGCAGAGAATATGGAGTCAGGCACAGCTTCAGGGGCTATTGCTGCCTGGAGCGCTGTTTATATTGACCTCAACGAGGCACACCTGGGGAGGGCGGGCCGGCAGGGTAAGGCTGCCCAGGTCAGCTAATCCACAACCCTCAGGGAATCACATTGTTGAAAATGGACCCCGCTAAGGCAGAAGAGAAGCCAAGGGAAAAAAGGACACAATGCCATTTGCAGCACCGTAGATGAGTCTAGAAGTAATCACGTGACTTGTAGTAAGTCAGAAAGTGAAAGACACATATCATATCATATCACTTATAGGTGTTACCTAAAAATGGATACCAGGGCAGATATTTCCACGGAAAAGGGCAATCACAGATTCATTAAACAAACTTATGGTTCACCAAAGGAAAGGTGTGAGGATTGGTTTCATTACGATATCGGGGTTAACAGACATCTACAAACACAGGTGACATATATAATCACCAAAGACCTACAGAATACCAAGAGAGGACTACTCAACATTCTGTCATAACGTACATGGGAAAAGGATCCCAGGAAGAACAGACATGTGTATATGTGTAAAAGAACCACATCTTCCACACCTACAACAAGCCAAACATTGTAATCAAACTTGCTGTAAGAAAAAATAAAAAATTAAATTAAAAACACGAACAAGAAGTAGTGAGACAAACGTGAGGGGCTTTCTCCTGGCACATTCCATTCTAAACTCCAATCTAGAACACCACTTCCACTGAGGCTCTCTTGCCCTAGTAACCAGATTTGGTAAGGGTGAACTGCTGCCACCTTGTGGCCGTTTCACACAACAGCAGCTTTAATCCCAACGCTAATGGTCAGTTGATATTCAAAATCATTGCAGGCCTGTAAATGACACCTGCCCTGAAAACAAATCCTGGGGTCACATATCGACCAAAATATTCAAAGGACGTCCATATTTCAAAACGACCGTTTCAAAAGGCATATTTTACGCACATTAGTGTTCTGCTTCTTTTCCTTTCTTTCCTTTTTTGTTAAAAAAACACGGGAATGGAAAAAGGCATCCCTCAGAATGGGCGAAAATCGTTGCAGACGAATCAATGGACAGAGGTTTAATCTCCAATATATATAAACAGCTCATGCAGCTTAATATTAAAAAAAACAAACAACCCAAAAAAATGGCCAGAAGATCTGAAGAGACGTTTCTTCAAAGGAGACACAGAGATGGCCAAGACGCACATGAAAAGCTGCTCAACAGCACTAATTATCAGAGAAATGCAAATCAAAACTACAATGAGGTTTCACCTCACACCTGTTAGAATCGGCATCATCAGAAAATCTACAAACAACCAATTCTGGGGAGGGTGTGGACAAAAGGAGCCCTCTTCCACTATTGGTGGGAATGTAAATTGATACAGTCACTATGGAGAACAGTATGGAGTTTCCTTAAAAAAACTAGAAATAGAATTACCATCTGATCCAGCAATCCCACTTCTGGGCATATACCCAGAGAAAACCGTACATCAAAAAGGCACATTCACCACAATGTTCATTGCAGCACTATTTACAATAGCCAGGTAATGGAAGCAACCTAAATGCCCACAGACAGATGAATGGATAAAGATGTGGTACATATATGAAATGGAATATTACTCGGCCATAAAAAGGAATGAAACTGGGTCATTTGTAGAGACATCGATGGATCGAGAGACTGTCATACAGAATGAAGTAAGTCAGAAAGAGGAAAACAAATATTGTATATTAATGCATATATGTGGAGCCTAGAAATGGTACAGATGAACTGGTTTGCAGGGAAGAAATAGAGACACAGAGGTAGAGAACAAACGTATGGACACCAAGTGTGGGAAGCCATGGGGTGGTGGTGGTGGGATGAGTTGGTAGTTTGGGATTGACCTGTGTACATGTATATGCATAAAATACATAACTAATAATAACGTGCTATATAAAAAAATAAATAAAATTAAATTTCAAAATTTTAAAAAATAAAATTTAAAATAAAACAGAAAAAAGTTCTTCCCGTCACACAGATGTATTTATAGGAATGAATTATTTCCATGCTTATATCTATAAATACATAAAAGAGGAATAAAATCTAACTTGAACCATAAAAGAAAAGAAAACCTGAACCCACGAGTTATACAGAGGAAAACCCTATCAGGGCACTTGCTCCAGTGGTAAACAATTCTGAAATTGGTCAGAGGTGGGGAACCATCTCCCATACAGCCATCAACCCACCCCCCACGCAAGGAGCGTCCTCATTGCAAAGCTGGGGGACCGTGCCGAGGCATCTGTGAGTAAACGTGAGCTGAGCCCCAGGCCAGCTGCTGCTGAACTGTTCCCACCCTTTCCAGGTAAAACACCTGAATATGTACAAGGGCTTGAAAGCCTAGAGGAAGGACCGTGGAGCCACACCAGCGACAGCACGCAGGCCAACTTGGTGCCTGCAGGCCAGCCAGGGTGGTCCTGGCCCCGGGCGCTCTTCCAGAAGCTTTCCATTGCCCTGCCTGAGATACCCCTCCTGTCCCGGCCCCCACTGCTTTTTTTCCTTCCTCACCTCTGTCCGGAGAGAAATTCCAGCGGAAGGTATGGGTGACAAAACCTCTTCTTTACAGGCGGCAGCCTGGCAACTCCTGCAGAAAGGCCAGCAGATCCCCACTCACACCGGGCCACCCACAAAGCTGTGGCCCCTCACTCCCTCCCACCAGCACAGCCCCGAGACTGCTGACGGGGCAGAGAATATGGAGTCAGGCACAGCTTCAGGGGCTATTGCTGCCTGGAGCGCTGTTTATATTGACCTCAACGAGGCACACCTGGGGAGGGCGGGCCGGCAGGGTAAGGCTGCCCAGGTCAGCTAATCCACAACCCTCAGGGAATCACATTGTTGAAAATGGACCCCACTAAGGCAGAAGAGAAGCCAAGGGAAAAAAGGACACAATGCCATTTGCAGCACCGTAGATGAGTCTAGAAGTAATCACGTGACTTGTAGTAAGTCAGAAAGTGAAAGACACATATCATATCATATCACTTATAGGTGTTACCTAAAAATGGATACCAGGGCAGATATTTCCACGGAAAAGGGCAATCACAGATTCATTAAACAAACTTATGGTTCACCAAAGGAAAGGTGTGAGGATTGGTTTCATTACGATATCGGGGTTAACAGACATCTACAAACACAGGTGACATATATAATCACCAAAGACCTACAGAATACCAAGAGAGGACTACTCAACATTCTGTCATAACGTACATGGGAAAAGGATCCCAGGAAGAACAGACATGTGTATATGTGTAAAAGAACCACATCTTCCACACCTACAACAAGCCAAACATTGTAATCAAACTTGCTGTAAGAAAAAATAAAAAATTAAATTAAAAACACGAACAAGAAGTAGTGAGACAAACGTGAGGGGCTTTCTCCTGGCACATTCCATTCTAAACTCCAATCTAGAACACCACTTCCACTGAGGCTCTCTTGCTCTAGTAACCAGATTTGGTAAGGGTGAACTGCTGCCACCTTGTGGCCGTTTCACACAACAGCAGCTTTAATCCCAATGCTAATGGTCAGTTGATATTCAAAATCATTGCAGGCCTGTAAATGACACCTGCCCTGAAAACAAATCCTGGGGTCACATATCGACCAAAATATTCAAAGGACGTCCATATTTCAAAACGACCGTTTCAAAAGGCATATTTTACGCACATTAGTGTTCTGCTTCTTTTCCTTTGTTTCCTTTTTTGTTAAAAAAAACACGGGAATGGAAAAAGGCATCCCTCAGATTGGGCGAAAATCGTTGCAGACGAATCAATGGACAGAGGTTTAATCTCCAATATATATAAACAGCTCATGCAGCTTAATATTAAAAAAAACAAACAACCCAAAAAAATGGCCAGAAGATCTAAAGAGACGTTTCTTCAAAGGAGACACAGAGATGGCCAAGACGCACATGAAAAGCTGCTCAACAGCACTAATTATCAGAGAAATGCAAATCAAAACTACAATGAGGTTTCACCTCACACCTGTTAGAATCGGCATCATCAGAAAATCTACAAACAACCAATTCTGGGGAGGGTGTGGACAAAAGGAGCCCTCTTCCACTATTGGTGGGAATGTAAATTGATACAGTCACTATGGAGAACAGTATGGAGTTTCCTTAAAAAAACTAGAAATAGAATTACCATCTGATCCAGCAATCCCACTTCTGGGCATATACCCAGAGAAAACCGTACATCAAAAAGGCACATTCACCACAATGTTCATTGCAGCACTATTTACAATAGCCAGGTAATGGAAGCAACCTAAATGCCCACAGACAGATGAATGGATAAAGATGTGGTACATATATGAAATGGAATATTACTCGGCCATAAAAAGGAATGAAACTGGGTCATTTGTAGAGACATCGATGGATCGAGAGACTGGCATACAGAATGAAGTAAGTCAGAAAGAGGAAAACAAATATTGTATATTAACGCATATATGTGGAGCCTAAAAATGGTACAGATGAACTGGTTTGCAGGGAAGAAATAGAGACACAGAGGTAGAGAACAAACGTATGGACACCAAGTGTGGGAAGCCATGGGGTGGTGGTGGTGGGATGAGTTGGGACTTTGGGATTGACCTGTATACATGTATATGCATAAAATACATAACTAATAATAACGGGCTGTATAAAAAAATAAATAAAATTATATTTCAAAATTTTAAAAAATAAAATTTAAAAATAAAACAGAAAATAGTTCTTCCCGTCACACAGATGTATTTATAGCAATGAATTATTTCCATGCTTATATCTATAAATACATAAAAGAGGAATAAAATCTAACTTGAACCATAAAAGAAAAAAAAATCCTGAACCCACGAGTTATACAGAGGAAAACCCTATCAGGGCACTTGCTCCAGTGGTAAACAATTCTGAAATAGGTCAGAGGTGGGGAATCATCTCCCATACAGCCAGCAACCCACCCCCCACGCAAGGAGCGTCCTCATTGCAAAGCTGGGGGACAGTGCCGAGGCATCTGTGAGTAAACGTGAGCTGAGCCCCAGGCCAGCTGCTGCTGAACTGTTCCCACCCTTTCCTGGTAAAACACCTGAATATGTACAAGGGCTTGAAAGCCTAGAGGAAGGACCGTGGAGCCACACCAGCGACAGCACGCAGGCCAACATGGTGCCTGCAGGCCAGCCAGGGTGGTCCTGGCCCCGGGCGCTCTTCCAGAAGCTTTCCATTGCCCTGCCTGAGATACCCCTCCTGTCCCGGCCCCCACTGCTTTTTTCCTTCCTCACCTCTGTCCGGAGAGAAATTCCAGCGGAAGGTATGGGTGACACAACCTCTTCTTTACCGGTGGCAGCCTGGCAACTCCTGCAGAAAGGCCAGCAGAACCCCACTCACACCGGGCCACCCACAAAGCTGTGGCCCCACACTGCCTCCCACCAGCACAGCCCCGAGACTGTTGACGGGGCAGAGAATATGGAGTCAGGCACAGCTTCAGGGTCTAATGCTGCCTGGAGCGCTGTTTATATTGACCTCAACGAGGCACACCTGGGGAGGGCGGGCCGGCAGCGTAAGGCTGCCCAGGCCAGCTAATCCACAACCCTCAGGGAATCACATTGTTGAAAATGGACCCCGCTAAGGCAGAAGAGAAGCCAAGGGAAAAAAGGACACAATGCCATTTGCAGCACCGTAGATGAGTCTAGAAGTAATCACTGGACGTGTAGTAAGTCAGAAAGTGAAAGACACATATCATATCATATCACTTATAGGTGTTACCTAAAAATGGATACCAGGGCAGATATTTCCACGGAGAAGGGCAATCACAGATTCATTAAACAAACTTATGGTTCACCAATGGAAAGGTGTGAGGATTGGTTTCATTACGATATCGGGGTTAACAGACATATACAAACACAGGTGACATATATAATCACCAAAAGCCTACAGAATACCAAGAGAGGACTACTCAACGTTCTGTCATAACGTACATGGGAAAAGGATCCCAGGAAGAACAGACATCTGTATATGTGTAAAAGAACCACATCTTCCACACCTACAACAAGCCAAACATTGTAATCAAACTTGCTGTAATAAAAAATAAAAAATTAAATTAAAACACGAACAAGATGTAGTGAGACAAACGTGAGGGGCTTTCTCCTGGAACATTCCATTCTAAATTCCAATCTAGAACACCACTTCCACTGAGGCTCTCTTGCCCTAGTAACCAGATTTGGTAAGGGTGAACTGCTGCCACCTTGTGGCCGTTTCACACAACAGCAGCTTTAATACCAGCGCTAATGGTCAGTTGATATTCAAAATCATTGCAGGCCTGTAAATGACACCTGCCCTGAAAACAAATCCTGGGGTCACATATCGACCAAAAAATTCAAAGGACGCCCATATTTCAAAACGACCATTTCAAAAGGCATATTTTACGCACATTAGTGTTCTGCTTCTTTTCCTTTCTTTCCTTTTTTGTTAAAAAACACGGGAATGGAAAAAGGCATCCCTCAGAATGGGCGAAAATCGTTGCAGACGAATCAATGGACAGAGGTTTAATCTCCAATATATATAAACAGCTCATGCAGCTTAATATTAAAAAAAGAAACAACCCAAAAAAATGGGCAGAAGATCTAAAGAGACGTTTCTTCAAAGGAGACACAGAGATGGCCAAGACGCACATGAAAAGCTGCTCAACAGCACTAATTATTAGAGAAATGCAAATCAAAACTACAATGAGGTATCACCTCACACCTGTTAGAATCGGCATCATCAGAAAATCTACAAACAACCAATTCTGGGGAGGGTGTGGACAAAAGGAGCCCTCTTCCACTATTGGTGTGAATGTAAATTGATACAGTCACTATGGAGAACAGTATGGAGTTTCCTTAAAAAAATTAGAAATACAATTACCATCTGATCCAGCAATCCCACTTCTGGGCATATACCCAGAGAAAACCGTATTTCAAAAAGGCACATTCACCACAATGTTGGTTGCAGCACTATTTAAAATAGCCAGGTAATGGAAGCAACCTAAATGCCCACAGACAGATGAATATATAAAGATGTGGTACATATATAAAATGGAATATTACTCGGCCATTAAAAGGAATGAAACTGGGTCATTTGTAGAGACATCGATGGATCGAGAGACTGTCATACAGAATGAAGTAAGTCAGAAAGAGGAAAACAAATATTGTATATTAACGCATATATGTGGAGCCTAAAAATGGTACAGATGAACTGGTTTGCAGGGAAGAAATAGAGACACAGAGGTAGAGAACAAACGTATGGACACCAAGTGTGGGAAGCCATGGGGTGGTGGTTGTGGGATGAGTTGGGAGTTTGGGATTGACCTGTATACATGCATATGCATAAAATACATAACTAATAATAACGTGCTGTATAAAAAAAAATAAATAAAATTAAATTTCAAAATTTTAAAAAATAAAATTTAAAAATAAAACAGAAAAAAGTTCTTCCCTTCACACAGATGTATTTATAGGAATGAATTATTTCCATGCTTATATCTATAAATATATAAAAGAGGAATAAAATCTAACTTGAACCATAAAAGAAAAAAAAAGTGAACCCACGAGTTATAAAGAGGAAAACACTATCACGGCACTTGCTCCAGCGGTAAACAATTCTGAAATTGGTCAGAGGTGGGGAACCATCTCCCATACAGCCAGCAACCCACCCCCCACGCAAGGAGCGTCCTCATTGCAAAGCTGGGGGACCGTGCCGAGGCATCTCTGAGTAATCGTGAGCTGAGCCCCAGGCCAGCTGCTGCTGAACTGTTCCCACCCTTTCCAGGTAAAACACCTGAATATGTACAAGAGCTTGAAAGCCTAGAGGAAGGACCTTGGAGCCACACCAGCGACAGCACGCAGGCCAACATGGTGCCTGCAGGCCAGCCAGGGTGGTCCTGGCCCCGGGCGCTCTTCCAGAAGCTTTCCATTGCCCTGCCTGAGATACCCCTCCTGTCCCGGCCCCCACTGATTTTTTCCTTCCTCACCTCTGTCCGGAGAGAAATTCCAGCGGAAGGTATGGGTGACACATCCTCTTCTTTACAGGCGGCAGCCTGGCAACTCCTGCAGAAAGGCCAGCAGAACCCCACTCACACCGGGCCACCCACAAAGCTGTGGCCCCTCACTCCCTCCCACCAGCACAGCCCCGAGACTGCTGACGAGGCAGAGAATATGGAGTCAGGCACAGCTTCAGGGGCAATTGCTGCCTGGAGCGCTGTTTATATTGACCTCAACGAGGCAAACCTGGGGAGGGCGGGCCGGCAGGGTAAGGCTGCCCAGGTCAGCTAATTCGCAACCCTCAGGGAATCACATTGTTGAAAATGGAACCCGCTAAGGCAGAAGAGAAGCCAAGGGAAAAAAGGACACAATGCCATTTGCAGCCCAGTAGATGAGTCTAGAAGTAATCACGTGACTTGTAGTAAGTCAGAAAGTGAAAGACACGTATCATATCATATCACTTATAGGTGTTACCTAAAAATGGATACCAGGGCAGATATTTCCACGGAGAAGGGCAATCACAGATTCATTAAACAAACTTATGGTTCACCAATGGAAAGGTTTGAGGATTGGTTTCATTACGATATCGGGGTTAACAGACATATACAAACACAGGTGACATATATAATCACCAAAGACCTACAGAATACCAAGAGAGGACTACTCAACATTCTGTCATAACGTACATGGGAAAAGGATCCCAGGAAGAACAGACATCTGTATATGTGTAAAAGAAACACATCTTCCACACCTACCACAAGCCAAACATCGTAATCAAACTTGCTGTAATAAAAAATAAAAAAAAATTAAATTAAAAACACGAACAAGATGTAGTGAGACAAACGTGAGGGGCTTTCTCCTGGCACATTCCATTCTAAACTCCAATCTAGAACACCACTTCCACTGAGGCTCTCTTGCCCTAGTAACCAGATTTGGTAAGGGTGAACTGCTGCCACCTTGTGGCCATTTCACACAACAGCAGCTTTAATCCCAGCGCTAATGGTCAGTTGATATTCAAAATCATTGCAGGCCTGTAAATGACACCTGCCCTGAAAACAAATCCTGGGGTCACATATCGACCAAAAAATTCAAAGGACGTCCATATTTCAAAACGACCGTTTCAAAAGGCATATTTTACGCACATTAGTGTGCTGCTTCTTTTCCTTTCTTTCCTTTTTTGTTAAAAAACACGGGAATGGAAAAAGGCATCCCTCAGAATGGGCGAAAATCATTGCAGATGAATCAATGGACAGAGGTTCAATCTCCAATATATATAAACAACTCATGCAGCTTAATATTAAAAAAACAAAGAACCCAATACAAAAATGGGCAGAAGATCTAAAGAGACGTTTCTTCAAAGGAGACACAGAGATGGCCAAGATGCACATGAAAAGCTGCTCAACAGCACTAATTATTAGAGAAATGCAAATCAAAACTACAATGAGTTATCACCTCACACCTGTTAGAATCGGCATCATCAGAAAATCTACAAACGACCAATTCTGGGAAGGGTGTGGACAAAAGGAGCCCTCTTCCACTATTGGTGGGAATGTAAATTGATACAGTCACTATGGAGAAGAGTATGGAGTTTCCTTAAAAAAACTAGAAATAGAATTACCATCTTATCCAGCAATCCCACTTCTGGGCATATACCCAGAGAAAACCGTATTTCAAAAAGGCACATTCACCACAATATTCATTGCAGCACTATTTAAAATAGCCAGGTAAGGGAAGCAACCTAAATGCCCACAGACAGATGAATGGATAAAGATGTGGTACATATATGAAATGGAATATTACTCGGCCATAAAAAGGAATGAAACTGGGTCATTTGTAGAGACATCGATGGATCGAGAGACTGTCATACAGAATGAAGTAAGTCAGAAAGAGGAAAACAAATATTGTATATTAATGCATATATGTGGAACCTAAAAAAATGGTACAGATGAACTGGTTTGCAGGGAAGAAATAGAGACACAGAGGTAGAGAACAAACGTATGGACACCAAGTGTGGGAAGCCATGGGGTGGTGCTGGTGGGATGAGTTGGGAGATTGGGATTGACCTGTATAAATGTATATGCATAAAATATATAACTAATAATAACCTGCTGTATAAAAACATAAATAAAATTAAATTTCAAAATTTTAAAAAATAAAATTTAAAAATAAAACAGAAAAAATTCTTCCCGTCACACAGACGTATTTATAGGAATGTATTATTTCCATGCTTATATTTATAAATACATAAAAGAGGAATAAAATCTAACTTGAACCATAAAAGAAAAAAAAAGTGAACCCACCAGTTATACAGAGGAAAAGCCTATCACGACACTTGCTCCAGCGGTAAACAATTCTGAAATTGGTCAGAGTTGGGGAACCATCTCCCATACAGCCAGCAACCCACCCCCCACGCAAGGAGCGTCCTCATTGCAAAGCTGGGGGACCGTGCCGAGGCATCTCTGAGTAAACGTGAGCTGAGCCCCACGCCAGCTGCTGCTGAACTGTTCCCACCCTTTCCAGGTAAAACACCTGAATATGTACAAGAGCTTGAAAGCCTAGAGGAAGGACCGTGGAGCCACACCAGCGACATCACGCAGGCCAACATGGTGCCTGCAGGCCAGCCAGGGTTGTCCTGTCCCCGGGCGCTCTTCCAGAAGCTTCCAATTGCCCTGCCTGAGATACCCCTCCTGTCCAGGCCCCCACTGCTTTTTTCCTTCCTCACCTCTGTCCGGAGAGAAATTCCAGCGGAAGGTATGGGTGACACATCCTCTTCTTTACAGGCGGCAGCCTGGCAACTCCTGCAGAAAGGCCAGCAGAACCCCACTCACACCGGGCCACCCACAAAGCTGTGGCCCCTCACTCCCTCCCACCAGCACAGCCCCGAGACTGCTGACGGGGCAGAGAATATGGAGTCAGGCACAGCTTCAGGGGCTATTGCTGCCTGGAGCGCTGTTTATATTGACCTCAAAGAGGCAAACCTGCGGAGGGCGGGCCGGCAGGGTAAGGCTGCCCAGGTCAGCTAATCCACAACCCTCAGGGAATCACATTGTTGAAAATGGACCCCGCTAAGGCACAAGAGAAGCCAAGGGATAAAAGGACACAATGCCATTTGCAGCCCAGTAGATGAGTCTAGAAGTAATCACGTGACTTGTAGTAAGTCAGAAAGTGAAAGACACATATCATATCATATCACTTATAGGTGTTACCTAAAAATGGATACCAGGGCAGATATTTCCACGGAGAAGGGCAATCACAGATTCATTAAACAAACTTATGGTTCACCAATGGAAAGGTGTGAGGATTGGTTTCATTACTATATCGTGGTTAACAGACATATACAATCACAGGTGACATATATAATCACCAAAGACCTACAGAATACCAAGAGAGGACTACTCAACATTCTGTCATAACGTACATGGGAAAAGGATCCCAGGAAGAACAGACATCTGTATATGTGTAAAAGAACCACATCTTCCACACCTACAACAAGCCAAACATTGTAATCAAACTTGCTGTAATAAAATATAAAAAAAAATTAAATTAAAAACGCGAAGAAGATGTAGTGAGACAAACGTGAGGGGCTTTCTCCTGGCACCTTCCATTCTAAATTCCAATCTAGAACACCACTTCCACTGAGGCTCTCTTGCCCTAGTAACCAGATTTGGTAAGGGTGAACTGCTGCCACCTTGTGGCCGTTTCACACAACAGCAGCTTTAATCCCAACGCTAATGGTCAGTTGATATTCAAAATCATTGCAGGCCTGTAAATGACACCTGCCCTGAAAACAAATCCTGGGGTCACATATCGACCAAAATATTCAAAGGACGTCCATATTTCAAAACGACCGTTTCAAAAGGCATATTTTACGCACATTAGTGTTCTGCTTCTTTTCCTTTCTTTCCTTTTTTGTTCAAAAAACACGGGAATGGAAAAAGGCATCCCTCAGAATGGGCGAAAATCGTTGCAGACGAATCAATGGACAGAGGTTTAATCTCCAATATATATAAACAGCTCATGCAGCTTAATATTAAAAAAAACAAACAACCCAAAAAAATGGCCAGAAGATCTAAAGAGACGTTTCTTCAAAGGAGACACAGAGATGGCCAAGACGCACATGAAAAGCTGCTCAACAGCACTAATTATCAGAGAAATGCAAATCAAAACTACAATGAGGTATCACCTCACACCTGTTAGAATCGGCATCATCAGAAAATCTACAAACAACCAATTCTGGGGAGGGTGTGGACAAAAGGAGCCCTCTTCCACTATTGGTGGGAATGTAAATTGATACAGTCACTATGGAGAACAGTATGGAGTTTCCTTAAAAAAACTAGAAATAGAATTACCATCTGATCCAGCAATCCCACTTCTGGGCATATACCCAGAGAAAACCGTACATCAAAAAGGCACATTCACCACAATGTTCATTGCAGCACTATTTACAATAGCCAGGTAATGGAAGCAACCTAAATGCCCACAGACAGATGAATGGATAAAGATGTGGTACATATATGAAATGGAATATTACTCGGCCATAAAAAGGAATGAAACTGGGTCATTTGTAGAGACATCGATGGATCGAGAGACTGTCATACAGAATGAAGTAAGTCAGAAAGAGGAAAACAAATATTGTATATTAATGCATATATGTGGAGCCTAGAAATGGTACAGATGAACTGGTTTGCAGGGAAGAAATAGAGACACAGAGGTACAGAACAAACGTATGGACACCAAGTGTGGGAAGCCATGGGGTGGTGGTGGTGGGATGAGTTGGGAGTTTGGGATTGACCTGTGTACATGTATATGCCTAAAATACATAACTAATAATAACGTGCTATATAAAAAAAATAAATAAAATTAAATTTCAAAATTTTAAAAAATAAAATTTAAAATAAAACAGAAAAAAGTTCTTCCCGTCACACAGATGTATTTATAGGAATGAATTATTTCCATGCTTATATCTATAAATACATAAAAGAGGAATAAAATCTAACTTGAACCATAAAAGAAAAGAAAACCTGAACCCACGAGTTATACAGAGGAAAACCCTATCAGGGCACTTGCTCCAGTGGTAAACAATTCTGAAATTGGTCAGAGGTGGGGAACCATCTCCCATACAGCCATCAACCCACCCCCCACGCAAGGAGCGTCCTCATTGCAAAGCTGGGGGACCGTGCCGAGGCATCTCTGAGTAAACGTGAGCTGAGCCCCAGGCCAGCTGCTGCTGAACTGTTCCCACCCTTTCCAGGTAAAACACCTGAATATGTACAAGGGCTTGAAAGCCTAGAGGAAGGACCGTGGAGCCACACCAGCGACAGCACGCAGGCCAACTTGGTGCCTGCAGGCCAGCCAGGGTGGTCCTGGCCCCGGGCGCTCTTCCAGAAGCTTTCCATTGCCCTGCCTGAGATACCCCTCCTGTCCCGGCCCCCACTGCTTTTTTTCCTTCCTCACCTCTGTCCGGAGAGAAATTCCAGCGGAAGGTATGGGTGACACAACCTCTTCTTTACAGGCGGCAGCCTGGCAACTCCTGCAGAAAGGCCAGCAGAACCCCACTCACACCGGGCCACCCACAAAGCTGTGGCCCCTCACTCCCTCCCACCAGCACAGCCCCGAGATTGCTGACGGGGCAGAGAATATGGAGTCAGGCACAGCTTCAGGGGCTATTGCTGCCTGGAGCGCTGTTTATATTGACCTCAACGAGGCACACCTGGGGAGGGCGGGCCGGCAGGGTAAGGCTGCCCAGGTCAGCTAATCCACAACCCTCAGGGAATCACATTGTTGAAAATGGACCCCGCTAAGGCAGAAGAGAAGCCAAGGGAAAAAAGGACACAATGCCATTTGCAGCACCGTAGATTTGTCTAGAAGTAATCACGTGACTTGTAGTAAGTCAGAAAGTGAAAGACACATATCATATATAACACTTATAGGTGTTACCTAAAAATGGATACCAGGGCAGATATTTCCACGGAAAAGGGCAATCACAGATTCATTAAACAAACTTATGGTTCACCAAAGGAAAGGTGTGAGGATTGGTTTCATTACGATATCGGGGTTAACAGACATCTACAAACACAGGTGACATATATAATCACCAAAGACCTACAGAATACCAAGAGAGGACTACTCAACATTCTGTCATAACGTACATGGGAAAAGGATCCCAGGAAGAACAGACATGTGTATATGTGTAAAAGAACCACATCTTCCACACCTACAACAAGCCAAACATTGTAATCAAACTTGCTGTAAGAAAAAATAAAAAATTAAATTAAAAACACGAACAAGAAGTAGTGAGACAAACGTGAGGGGCTTTCTCCTGGCACATTCCATTCTAAACTCCAATCTAGAACACCACTTCCACTGAGGCTCTCTTGCCCTAGTAACCAGATTTGGTAAGGGTGAACTGCTGCCACCTTGTGGCCGTTTCACACAACAGCAGCTTTAATCCCAACGCTAATGGTCAGTTGATATTCAAAATCATTGCAGGCCTGTAAATGACACCTGCCCTGAAAACAAATCCTGGGGTCACATATCGACCAAAATATTCAAAGGACGTCCATATTTCAAAACGACCGTTTCAAAAGGCATATTTTACGCACATTAGTGTTCTGCTTCTTTTCCTTTCTTTCCTTTTTTGTTCAAAAAACACGGGAATGGAAAAAGGCATCCCTCAGAATGGGCGAAAATCGTTGCAGACGAATCAATGGACAGAGGTTTAATCTCCAATATATATAAACAGCTCATGCAGCTTAATATTAAAAAAAACAAACAACCCAAAAAAATGGCCAGAAGATCTAAAGAGACGTTTCTTCAAAGGAGACACAGAGATGGCCAAGACGCACATGAAAAGCTGCTCAACAGCACTAATTATCAGAGAAATGCAAATCAAAACTACAATGAGGTATCACCTCACACCTGTTAGAATCGGCATCATCAGAAAATGTACAAACAACCAATTCTGGGGAGGGTGTGGACAAAAGGAGCCCTCTTCCACTATTGGTGGGAATGTAAATTGATACAGTCACTATGGAGAACAGTATGGAGTTTCCTTAAAAAAACTAGAAATAGAATTACCATCTGATCCAGCAATCCCACTTCTGGGCATATACCCAGAGAAAACCGTACATCAAAAAGGCACATTCACCACAATGTTCATTGCAGCACTATTTACAATAGCCAGGTAATGGAAGCAACCTAAATGCCCACAGACAGATGAATGGATAAAGATGTGGTACATATATGAAATGGAATATTACTCGGCCATAAAAAGGAATGAAACTGGGTCATTTGTAGAGACATCGATGGATCGAGAGACTGTCATACAGAATGAAGTAAGTCAGAAAGAGGAAAACAAATATTGTATATTAATGCATATATGTGGAGCCTAGAAATGGTACAGATGAACTGGTTTGCAGGGAAGAAATAGAGACACAGAGGTAGAGAACAAACGTATGGACACCAAGTGTGGGAAGCCATGGGGTGGTGGTGGTGGGATGAGTTGGGAGTTTGGGATTGACCTGTGTACATGTATATGCCTAAAATACATAACTAATAATAACGTGCTATATAAAAAAAATAAATAAAATTAAATTTCAAAATTTTAAAAAATAAAATTTAAAATAAAACAGAAAAAAGTTCTTCCCGTCACACAGATGTATTTATAGGAATGAATTATTTCCATGCTTATATCTATAAATACATAAAAGAGGAATAAAATCTAACTTGAACCATAAAAGAAAAGAAAACCTGAACCCACGAGTTATACAGAGGAAAACCCTATCAGGGCACTTGCTCCAGTGGTAAACAATTCTGAAATTGGTCAGAGGTGGGGAACCATCTCCCATACAGCCATCAACCCACCCCCCACGCAAGGAGCGTCCTCATTGCAAAGCTGGGGGACCGTGCCGAGGCATCTGTGAGTAAACGTGAGCTGAGCCCCAGGCCAGCTCCTGCTGAACTGTTCCCACCCTTTCCAGGTAAAACACCTGAATATGTACAAGGGCTTGAAAGCCTAGAGGAAGGACCGTGGAGCCACACCAGCGACAGCACGCAGGCCAACTTGGTGCCTGCAGGCCAGCCAGGGTGGTCCTGGCCCCGGGCGCTCTTCCAGAAGCTTTCCATTGCCCTGCCTGAGATACCCCTCCTGTCCCGGCCCCCACTGCTTTTTTTCCTTCCTCACCTCTGTCCGGAGAGAAATTCCAGTGGAAGGTATGGGTGACACAACCTCTTCTTTACAGGCGGCAGCCTGGCAACTCCTGCAGAAAGGCCAGCAGAACCCCACTCACACCGGGCCACCCACAAAGCTGTGGCCCCTCACTCCCTCCCACCAGCACAGCCCCGAGACTGCTGACGGGGCAGAGAATATGGAGTCAGGCACAGCTTCAGGGGCTATTGCTGCCTGGAGCGCTGTTTATATTGACCTCAACGAGGCACACCTGGGGAGGGCGGGCCGGCAGGGTAAGGCTGCCCAGGTCAGCTAATCCACAACCCTCAGGGAATCACATTGTTGAAAATGGACCCCGCTAAGGCAGAAGAGAAGCCAAGGGAAAAAAGGACACAATGCCATTTGCAGCACCGTAGATGAGTCTAGAAGTAATCACGTGACTTGTAGTAAGTCAGAAAGTGAAAGACACATATCATATCATATCACTTATAGGTGTTACCTAAAAATGGATACCAGGGCAGATATTTCCACGGAAAAGGGCAATCACAGATTCATTAAACAAACTTATGGTTCACCAAAGGAAAGGTGTGAGGATTGGTTTCATTACGATATCGGGGTTAACAGACATCTACAAACACAGGTGACATATATAATCACCAAAGACCTACAGAATACCAAGAGAGGACTACTCAACATTCTGTCATAACGTACATGGGAAAAGGATCCCAGGAAGAACAGACATGTGTATATGTGTAAAAGAACCACATCTTCCACACCTACAACAAGCCAAACATTGTAATCAAACTTGCTGTAAGAAAAAATAAAAAATTAAATTAAAAACACGAACAAGAAGTAGTGAGACAAACGTGAGGGGCTTTCTCCTGGCACATTCCATTCTAAACTCCAATCTAGAACACCACTTCCACTGAGGCTCTCTTGCCCTAGTAACCAGATTTGGTAAGGGTGAACTGCTGCCACCTTGTGGCCGTTTCACACAACAGCAGCTTTAATCCCAACGCTAATGGTCAGTTGATATTCAAAATCATTGCAGGCCTGTAAATGACACCTGCCCTGAAAACAAATCCTGGGGTCACATATCGACCAAAATATTCAAAGGACGTCCATATTTCAAAACGACCGTTTCAAAAGGCATATTTTACGCACATTAGTGTTCTGCTTCTTTTCCTTTCTTTCCTTTTTTGTTAAAAAAACACGGGAATGGAAAAAGGCATCCCTCAGAATGGGCGAAAATCGTTGCAGACGAATCAATGGACAGAGGTTTAATCTCCAATATATATAAACAGCTCATGCAGCTTAATATTAAAAAAAACAAACAACCCAAAAAAATGGCCAGAAGATCTGAAGAGACGTTTCTTCAAAGGAGACACAGAGATGGCCAAGACGCACATGAAAAGCTGCTCAACAGCACTAATTATCAGAGAAATGCAAATCAAAACTACAATGAGGTTTCACCTCACACCTGTTAGAATCGGCATCATCAGAAAATCTACAAACAACCAATTCTGGGGAGGGTGTGGACAAAAGGAGCCCTCTTCCACTATTGGTGGGAATGTAAATTGATACAGTCACTATGGAGAACAGTATGGAGTTTCCTTAAAAAAACTAGAAATAGAATTACCATCTGATCCAGCAATCCCACTTCTGGGCATATACCCAGAGAAAACCGTACATCAAAAAGGCACATTCACCACAATGTTCATTGCAGCACTATTTACAATAGCCAGGTAATGGAAGCAACCTAAATGCCCACAGACAGATGAATGGATAAAGATGTGGTACATATATGAAATGGAATATTACTCGGCCATAAAAAGGAATGAAACTGGGTCATTTGTAGAGACATCGATGGATCGAGAGACTGTCATACAGAATGAAGTAAGTCAGAAAGAGGAAAACAAATATTGTATATTAATGCATATATGTGGAGCCTAGAAATGGTACAGATGAACTGGTTTGCAGGGAAGAAATAGAGACACAGAGGTAGAGAACAAACGTATGGACACCAAGTGTGGGAAGCCATGGGGTGGTGGTGGTGGGATGAGTTGGGAGTTTGGGATTGACCTGTGTACATGTATATGCATAAAATACATAACTAATAATAACGTGCTATATAAAAAAATAAATAAAATTAAATTTCAAAATTTTAAAAAATAAAATTTAAAATAAAACAGAAAAAAGTTCTTCCCGTCACACAGATGTATTTATAGGAATGAATTATTTCCATGCTTATATCTATAAATACATAAAAGAGGAATAAAATCTAACTTGAACCATAAAAGAAAAGAAAACCTGAACCCACGAGTTATACAGAGGAAAACCCTATCAGGGCACTTGCTCCAGTGGTAAACAATTCTGAAATTGGTCAGAGGTGGGGAACCATCTCCCATACAGCCATCAACCCACCCCCCACGCAAGGAGCGTCCTCATTGCAAAGCTGGGGGACCGTGCCGAGGCATCTGTGAGTAAACGTGAGCTGAGCCCCAGGCCAGCTGCTGCTGAACTGTTCCCACCCTTTCCAGGTAAAACACCTGAATATGTACAAGGGCTTGAAAGCCTAGAGGAAGGACCGTGGAGCCACACCAGCGACAGCACGCAGGCCAACTTGGTGCCTGCAGGCCAGCCAGGGTGGTCCTGGCCCCGGGCGCTCTTCCAGAAGCTTTCCATTGCCCTGCCTGAGATACCCCTCCTGTCCCGGCCCCCACTGCTTTTTTTCCTTCCTCACCTCTGTCCGGAGAGAAATTCCAGCGGAAGGTATGGGTGACAAAACCTCTTCTTTACAGGCGGCAGCCTGGCAACTCCTGCAGAAAGGCCAGCAGATCCCCACTCACACCGGGCCACCCACAAAGCTGTGGCCCCTCACTCCCTCCCACCAGCACAGCCCCGAGACTGCTGACGGGGCAGAGAATATGGAGTCAGGCACAGCTTCAGGGGCTATTGCTGCCTGGAGCGCTGTTTATATTGACCTCAACGAGGCACACCTGGGGAGGGCGGGCCGGCAGGGTAAGGCTGCCCAGGTCAGCTAATCCACAACCCTCAGGGAATCACATTGTTGAAAATGGACCCCGCTAAGGCAGAAGAGAAGCCAAGGGAAAAAAGGACACAATGCCATTTGCAGCACCGTAGATGAGTCTAGAAGTAATCACGTGACTTGTAGTAAGTCAGAAAGTGAAAGACACATATCATATCATATCACTTATAGGTGTTACCTAAAAATGGATACCAGGGCAGATATTTCCACGGAAAAGGGCAATCACAGATTCATTAAACAAACTTATGGTTCACCAAAGGAAAGGTGTGAGGATTGGTTTCATTACGATATCGGGGTTAACAGACATCTACAAACACAGGTGACATATATAATCACCAAAGACCTACAGAATACCAAGAGAGGACTACTCAACATTCTGTCATAACGTACATGGGAAAAGGATCCCAGGAAGAACAGACATGTGTATATGTGTAAAAGAACCACATCTTCCACACCTACAACAAGCCAAACATTGTAATCAAACTTGCTGTAAGAAAAAATAAAAAATTAAATTAAAAACACGAACAAGAAGTAGTGAGACAAACGTGAGGGGCTTTCTCCTGGCACATTCCATTCTAAACTCCAATCTAGAACACCACTTCCACTGAGGCTCTCTTGCCCTAGTAACCAGATTTGGTAAGGGTGAACTGCTGCCACCTTGTGGCCGTTTCACACAACAGCAGCTTTAATCCCAACGCTAATGGTCAGTTGATATTCAAAATCATTGCAGGCCTGTAAATGACACCTGCCCTGAAAACAAATCCTGGGGTCACATATCGACCAAAATATTCAAAGGACGTCCATATTTCAAAACGACCGTTTCAAAAGGCATATTTTACGCACATTAGTGTTCTGCTTCTTTTCCTTTCTTTCCTTTTTTGTTAAAAAAACACGGGAATGGAAAAAGGCATCCCTCAGAATGGGCGAAAATCGTTGCAGACGAATCAATGGACAGAGGTTTAATCTCCAATATATATAAACAGCTCATGCAGCTTAATATTAAAAAAAACAAACAACCCAAAAAAATGGCCAGAAGATCTGAAGAGACGTTTCTTCAAAGGAGACACAGAGATGGCCAAGACGCACATGAAAAGCTGCTCAACAGCACTAATTATCAGAGAAATGCAAATCAAAACTACAATGAGGTTTCACCTCACACCTGTTAGAATCGGCATCATCAGAAAATCTACAAACAACCAATTCTGGGGAGGGTGTGGACAAAAGGAGCCCTCTTCCACTATTGGTGGGAATGTAAATTGATACAGTCACTATGGAGAACAGTATGGAGTTTCCTTAAAAAAACTAGAAATAGAATTACCATCTGATCCAGCAATCCCACTTCTGGGCATATACCCAGAGAAAACCGTACATCAAAAAGGCACATTCACCACAATGTTCATTGCAGCACTATTTACAATAGCCAGGTAATGGAAGCAACCTAAATGCCCACAGACAGATGAATGGATAAAGATGTGGTACATATATGAAATGGAATATTACTCGGCCATAAAAAGGAATGAAACTGGGTCATTTGTAGAGACATCGATGGATCGAGAGACTGTCATACAGAATGAAGTAAGTCAGAAAGAGGAAAACAAATATTGTATATTAATGCATATATGTGGAGCCTAGAAATGGTACAGATGAACTGGTTTGCAGGGAAGAAATAGAGACACAGAGGTAGAGAACAAACGTATGGACACCAAGTGTGGGAAGCCATGGGGTGGTGGTGGTGGGATGAGTTGGGAGTTTGGGATTGACCTGTGTACATGTATATGCATAAAATACATAACTAATAATAACGTGCTATATAAAAAAATAAATAAAATTAAATTTCAAAATTTTAAAAAATAAAATTTAAAATAAAACAGAAAAAAGTTCTTCCCGTCACACAGATGTATTTATAGGAATGAATTATTTCCATGCTTATATCTATAAATACATAAAAGAGGAATAAAATCTAACTTGAACCATAAAAGAAAAGAAAACCTGAACCCACGAGTTATACAGAGGAAAACCCTATCAGGGCACTTGCTCCAGTGGTAAACAATTCTGAAATTGGTCAGAGGTGGGGAACCATCTCCCATACAGCCATCAACCCACCCCCCACGCAAGGAGCGTCCTCATTGCAAAGCTGGGGGACCGTGCCGAGGCATCTGTGAGTAAACGTGAGCTGAGCCCCAGGCCAGCTGCTGCTGAACTGTTCCCACCCTTTCCAGGTAAAACACCTGAATATGTACAAGGGCTTGAAAGCCTAGAGGAAGGACCGTGGAGCCACACCAGCGACAGCACGCAGGCCAACTTGGTGCCTGCAGGCCAGCCAGGGTGGTCCTGGCCCCGGGCGCTCTTCCAGAAGCTTTCCATTGCCCTGCCTGAGATACCCCTCCTGTCCCGGCCCCCACTGCTTTTTTTCCTTCCTCACCTCTGTCCGGAGAGAAATTCCAGCGGAAGGTATGGGTGACAAAACCTCTTCTTTACAGGCGGCAGCCTGGCAACTCCTGCAGAAAGGCCAGCAGATCCCCACTCACACCGGGCCACCCACAAAGCTGTGGCCCCTCACTCCCTCCCACCAGCACAGCCCCGAGACTGCTGACGGGGCAGAGAATATGGAGTCAGGCACAGCTTCAGGGGCTATTGCTGCCTGGAGCGCTGTTTATATTGACCTCAACGAGGCACACCTGGGGAGGGCGGGCCGGCAGGGTAAGGCTGCCCAGGTCAGCTAATCCACAACCCTCAGGGAATCACATTGTTGAAAATGGACCCCGCTAAGGCAGAAGAGAAGCCAAGGGAAAAAAGGACACAATGCCATTTGCAGCACCGTAGATGAGTCTAGAAGTAATCACGTGACTTGTAGTAAGTCAGAAAGTGAAAGACACATATCATATCATATCACTTATAGGTGTTACCTAAAAATGGATACCAGGGCAGATATTTCCACGGAAAAGGGCAATCACAGATTCATTAAACAAACTTATGGTTCACCAAAGGAAAGGTGTGAGGATTGGTTTCATTACGATATCGGGGTTAACAGACATCTACAAACACAGGTGACATATATAATCACCAAAGACCTACAGAATACCAAGAGAGGACTACTCAACATTCTGTCATAACGTACATGGGAAAAGGATCCCAGGAAGAACAGACATGTGTATATGTGTAAAAGAACCACATCTTCCACACCTACAACAAGCCAAACATTGTAATCAAACTTGCTGTAAGAAAAAATAAAAAAAATTAAATTAAAAACACGAACAAGAAGTAGTGAGACAAACGTGAGGGGCTTTCTCCTGGCACATTCCATTCTAAACTCCAATCTAGAACACCACTTCCACTGAGGCTCTCTTGCCCTAGTAACCAGATTTGGTAAGGGTGAACTGCTGCCACCTTGTGGCCGTTTCACACAACAGCAGCTTTAATCCCAACGCTAATGGTCAGTTGATATTCAAAATCATTGCAGGCCTGTAAATGACACCTGCCCTGAAAACAAATCCTGGGGTCACATATCGACCAAAATATTCAAAGGACGTCCATATTTCAAAACGACCGTTTCAAAAGGCATATTTTACGCACATTAGTGTTCTGCTTCTTTTCCTTTCTTTCCTTTTTTGTTAAAAAAACACGGGAATGGAAAAAGGCATCCCTCAGAATGGGCGAAAATCGTTGCAGACGAATCAATGGACAGAGGTTTAATCTCCAATATATATAAACAGCTCATGCAGCTTAATATTAAAAAAAACAAACAACCCAAAAAAATGGCCAGAAGATCTGAAGAGACGTTTCTTCAAAGGAGACACAGAGATGGCCAAGACGCACATGAAAAGCTGCTCAACAGCACTAATTATCAGAGAAATGCAAATCAAAACTACAATGAGGTTTCACCTCACACCTGTTAGAATCGGCATCATCAGAAAATCTACAAACAACCAATTCTGGGGAGGGTGTGGACAAAAGGAGCCCTCTTCCACTATTGGTGGGAATGTAAATTGATACAGTCACTATGGAGAACAGTATGGAGTTTCCTTAAAAAAACTAGAAATAGAATTACCATCTGATCCAGCAATCCCACTTCTGGGCATATACCCAGAGAAAACCGTACATCAAAAAGGCACATTCACCACAATGTTCATTGCAGCACTATTTACAATAGCCAGGTAATGGAAGCAACCTAAATGCCCACAGACAGATGAATGGATAAAGATGTGGTACATATATGAAATGGAATATTACTCGGCCATAAAAAGGAATGAAACTGGGTCATTTGTAGAGACATCGATGGATCGAGAGACTGTCATACAGAATGAAGTAAGTCAGAAAGAGGAAAACAAATATTGTATATTAATGCATATATGTGGAGCCTAGAAATGGTACAGATGAACTGGTTTGCAGGGAAGAAATAGAGACACAGAGGTAGAGAACAAACGTATGGACACCAAGTGTGGGAAGCCATGGGGTGGTGGTGGTGGGATGAGTTGGGAGTTTGGGATTGACCTGTGTACATGTATATGCATAAAATACATAACTAATAATAACGTGCTATATAAAAAAATAAATAAAATTAAATTTCAAAATTTTAAAAAATAAAATTTAAAATAAAACAGAAAAAAGTTCTTCCCGTCACACAGATGTATTTATAGGAATGAATTATTTCCATGCTTATATCTATAAATACATAAAAGAGGAATAAAATCTAACTTGAACCATAAAAGAAAAGAAAACCTGAACCCACGAGTTATACAGAGGAAAACCCTATCAGGGCACTTGCTCCAGTGGTAAACAATTCTGAAATTGGTCAGAGGTGGGGAACCATCTCCCATACAGCCATCAACCCACCCCCCACGCAAGGAGCGTCCTCATTGCAAAGCTGGGGGACCGTGCCGAGGCATCTGTGAGTAAACGTGAGCTGAGCCCCAGGCCAGCTGCTGCTGAACTGTTCCCACCCTTTCCAGGTAAAACACCTGAATATGTACAAGGGCTTGAAAGCCTAGAGGAAGGACCGTGGAGCCACACCAGCGACAGCACGCAGGCCAACTTGGTGCCTGCAGGCCAGCCAGGGTGGTCCTGGCCCCGGGCGCTCTTCCAGAAGCTTTCCATTGCCCTGCCTGAGATACCCCTCCTGTCCCGGCCCCCACTGCTTTTTTTCCTTCCTCACCTCTGTCCGGAGAGAAATTCCAGCGGAAGGTATGGGTGACAAAACCTCTTCTTTACAGGCGGCAGCCTGGCAACTCCTGCAGAAAGGCCAGCAGATCCCCACTCACACCGGGCCACCCACAAAGCTGTGGCCCCTCACTCCCTCCCACCAGCACAGCCCCGAGACTGCTGACGGGGCAGAGAATATGGAGTCAGGCACAGCTTCAGGGGCTATTGCTGCCTGGAGCGCTGTTTATATTGACCTCAACGAGGCACACCTGGGGAGGGCGGGCCGGCAGGGTAAGGCTGCCCAGGTCAGCTAATCCACAACCCTCAGGGAATCACATTGTTGAAAATGGACCCCGCTAAGGCAGAAGAGAAGCCAAGGGAAAAAAGGACACAATGCCATTTGCAGCACCGTAGATGAGTCTAGAAGTAATCACGTGACTTGTAGTAAGTCAGAAAGTGAAAGACACATATCATATCATATCACTTATAGGTGTTACCTAAAAATGGATACCAGGGCAGATATTTCCACGGAAAAGGGCAATCACAGATTCATTAAACAAACTTATGGTTCACCAAAGGAAAGGTGTGAGGATTGGTTTCATTACGATATCGGGGTTAACAGACATCTACAAACACAGGTGACATATATAATCACCAAAGACCTACAGAATACCAAGAGAGGACTACTCAACATTCTGTCATAACGTACATGGGAAAAGGATCCCAGGAAGAACAGACATGTGTATATGTGTAAAAGAACCACATCTTCCACACCTACAACAAGCCAAACATTGTAATCAAACTTGCTGTAAGAAAAAATAAAAAAAATTAAATTAAAAACACGAACAAGAAGTAGTGAGACAAACGTGAGGGGCTTTCTCCTGGCACATTCCATTCTAAACTCCAATCTAGAACACCACTTCCACTGAGGCTCTCTTGCCCTAGTAACCAGATTTGGTAAGGGTGAACTGCTGCCACCTTGTGGCCGTTTCACACAACAGCAGCTTTAATCCCAATGCTAATGGTCAGTTGATATTCAAAATCATTGCAGGCCTGTAAATGACACCTGCCCTGAAAACAAATCCTGGGGTCACATATCGACCAAAATATTCAAAGGACGTCCATATTTCAAAACGACCGTTTCAAAAGGCATATTTTACGCACATTAGTGTTCTGCTTCTTTTCCTTTGTTTCCTTTTTTGTTAAAAAAAACACGGGAATGGAAAAAGGCATCCCTCAGATTGGGCGAAAATCGTTGCAGACGAATCAATGGACAGAGGTTTAATCTCCAATATATATAAACAGCTCATGCAGCTTAATATTAAAAAAAACAAACAACCCAAAAAAATGGCCAGAAGATCTAAAGAGACGTTTCTTCAAAGGAGACACAGAGATGGCCAAGACGCACATGAAAAGCTGCTCAACAGCACTAATTATCAGAGAAATGCAAATCAAAACTACAATGAGGTTTCACCTCACACCTGTTAGAATCGGCATCATCAGAAAATCTACAAACAACCAATTCTGGGGAGGGTGTGGACAAAAGGAGCCCTCTTCCACTATTGGTGGGAATGTAAATTGATACAGTCACTATGGAGAACAGTATGGAGTTTCCTTAAAAAAACTAGAAATAGAATTACCATCTGATCCAGCAATCCCACTTCTGGGCATATACCCAGAGAAAACCGTACATCAAAAAGGCACATTCACCACAATGTTCATTGCAGCACTATTTACAATAGCCAGGTAATGGAAGCAACCTAAATGCCCACAGACAGATGAATGGATAAAGATGTGGTACATATATGAAATGGAATATTACTCGGCCATAAAAAGGAATGAAACTGGGTCATTTGTAGAGACATCGATGGATCGAGAGACTGTCATACAGAATGAAGTAAGTCAGAAAGAGGAAAACAAATATTGTATATTAATGCATATATGTGGAGCCTAGAAATGGTACAGATGAACTGGTTTGCAGGGAAGAAATAGAGACACAGAGGTAGAGAACAAACGTATGGACACCAAGTGTGGGAAGCCATGGGGTGGTGGTGGTGGGATGAGTTGGGAGTTTGGGATTGACCTGTGTACATGTATATGCATAAAATACATAACTAATAATAACGTGCTATATAAAAAAATAAATAAAATTAAATTTCAAAATTTTAAAAAATAAAATTTAAAATAAAACAGAAAAAAGTTCTTCCCGTCACACAGATGTATTTATAGGAATGAATTATTTCCATGCTTATGTCTATAAATACATAAAAGAGGAATAAAATCTAACTTGAACCATAAAAGAAAAGAAAACCTGAACCCACGAGTTATACAGAGGAAAACCCTATCAGGGCACTTGCTCCAGTGGTAAACAATTCTGAAATTGGTCAGAGGTGGGGAACCATCTCCCATACAGCCATCAACCCACCCCCCACGCAAGGAGCGTCCTCATTGCAAAGCTGGGGGACCGTGCCGAGGCATCTCTGAGTAAACGTGAGCTGAGCCCCAGGCCAGCTGCTGCTGAACTGTTCCCACCCTTTCCAGGTAAAACACCTGAATATGTACAAGGGCTTGAAAGCCTAGAGGAAGGACCGTGGAGCCACACCAGCGACAGCACGCAGGCCAACTTGGTGCCTGCAGGCCAGCCAGGGTGGTCCTGGCCCCGGGCGCTCTTCCAGAAGCTTTCCATTGCCCTGCCTGAGATACCCCTCCTGTCCCGGCCCCCACTGCTTTTTTCCTTCCTCACCTCTGTCCGGAGAGAAATTCCAGCGGAAGGTATGGGTGACACAACCTCTTCTTTACAGGCGGCAGCCTGGCAACTCCTGCAGAAAGGCCAGCAGAACCCCACTCACACCGGGCCACCCACAAAGCTGTGGCCCCTCACTCCCTCCCACCAGCACAGCCCCGAGACTGCTGACGGGGCAGAGAATATGGAGTCAGGCACAGCTTCAGGGGCTATTGCTGCCTGGAGCGCTGTTTATATTGACCTCAACGAGGCACACCTGGGGAGGGCGGGCCGGCAGGGTAAGGCTGCCCAGGTCAGCTAATCCACAACCCTCAGGGAATCACATTGTTGAAAATGGACCCCGCTAAGGCAGAAGAGAAGCCAAGGGAAAAAAGGACACAATGCCATTTGCAGCACCGTAGATGAGTCTAGAAGTAATCACGTGACTTGTAGTAAGTCAGAAAGTGAAAGACACATATCATATCATATCACTTATAGGTGTTACCTAAAAATGGATACCAGGGCAGATATTTCCACGGAAAAGGGCAATCACAGATTCATTAAACAAACTTATGGTTCACCAAAGGAAAGGTGTGAGGATTGGTTTCATTACGATATCGGGGTTAACAGACATCTACAAACACAGGTGACATATATAATCACCAAAGACCTACAGAATACCAAGAGAGGACTACTCAACATTCTGTCATAACGTACATGGGAAAAGGATCCCAGGAAGAACAGACATGTGTATATGTGTAAAAGAACCACATCTTCCACACCTACAACAAGCCAAACATTGTAATCAAACTTGCTGTAAGAAAAAATAAAAAATTAAATTAAAAACACGAACAAGAAGTAGTGAGACAAACGTGAGGGGCTTTCTCCTGGCACATTCCATTCTAAACTCCAATCTAGAACACCACTTCCACTGAGGCTCTCTTGCCCTAGTAACCAGATTTGGTAAGGGTGAACTGCTGCCACCTTGTGGCCGTTTCACACAACAGCAGCTTTAATCCCAACGCTAATGGTCAGTTGATATTCAAAATCATTGCAGGCCTGTAAATGACACCTGCCCTGAAAACAAATCCTGGGGTCACATATCGACCAAAATATTCAAAGGACGTCCATATTTCAAAACGACCGTTTCAAAAGGCATATTTTACGCACATTAGTGTTCTGCTTCTTTTCCTTTCTTTCCTTTTTTGTTAAAAAAACACGGGAATGGAAAAAGGCATCCCTCAGAATGGGCGAAAATCGTTGCAGACGAATCAATGGACAGAGGTTTAATCTCCAATATATATAAACAGCTCATGCAGCTTAATATTAAAAAAAACAAACAACCCAAAAAAATGGCCAGAAGATCTGAAGAGACGTTTCTTCAAAGGAGACACAGAGATGGCCAAGACGCACATGAAAAGCTGCTCAACAGCACTAATTATCAGAGAAATGCAAATCAAAACTACAATGAGGTTTCACCTCACACCTGTTAGAATCGGCATCATCAGAAAATCTACAAACAACCAATTCTGGGGAGGGTGTGGACAAAAGGAGCCCTCTTCCACTATTGGTGGGAATGTAAATTGATACAGTCACTATGGAGAACAGTATGGAGTTTCCTTAAAAAAACTAGAAATAGAATTACCATCTGATCCAGCAATCCCACTTCTGGGCATATACCCAGAGAAAACCGTACATCAAAAAGGCACATTCACCACAATGTTCATTGCAGCACTATTTACAATAGCCAGGTAATGGAAGCAACCTAAATGCCCACAGACAGATGAATGGATAAAGATGTGGTACATATATGAAATGGAATATTACTCGGCCATAAAAAGGAATGAAACTGGGTCATTTGTAGAGACATCGATGGATCGAGAGACTGTCATACAGAATGAAGTAAGTCAGAAAGAGGAAAACAAATATTGTATATTAATGCATATATGTGGAGCCTAGAAATGGTACAGATGAACTGGTTTGCAGGGAAGAAATAGAGACACAGAGGTAGAGAACAAACGTATGGACACCAAGTGTGGGAAGCCATGGGGTGGTGGTGGTGGGATGAGTTGGTAGTTTGGGATTGACCTGTGTACATGTATATGCATAAAATACATAACTAATAATAACGTGCTATATAAAAAAATAAATAAAATTAAATTTCAAAATTTTAAAAAATAAAATTTAAAATAAAACAGAAAAAAGTTCTTCCCGTCACACAGATGTATTTATAGGAATGAATTATTTCCATGCTTATATCTATAAATACATAAAAGAGGAATAAAATCTAACTTGAACCATAAAAGAAAAGAAAACCTGAACCCACGAGTTATACAGAGGAAAACCCTATCAGGGCACTTGCTCCAGTGGTAAACAATTCTGAAATTGGTCAGAGGTGGGGAACCATCTCCCATACAGCCATCAACCCACCCCCCACGCAAGGAGCGTCCTCATTGCAAAGCTGGGGGACCGTGCCGAGGCATCTGTGAGTAAACGTGAGCTGAGCCCCAGGCCAGCTGCTGCTGAACTGTTCCCACCCTTTCCAGGTAAAACACCTGAATATGTACAAGGGCTTGAAAGCCTAGAGGAAGGACCGTGGAGCCACACCAGCGACAGCACGCAGGCCAACTTGGTGCCTGCAGGCCAGCCAGGGTGGTCCTGGCCCCGGGCGCTCTTCCAGAAGCTTTCCATTGCCCTGCCTGAGATACCCCTCCTGTCCCGGCCCCCACTGCTTTTTTTCCTTCCTCACCTCTGTCCGGAGAGAAATTCCAGCGGAAGGTATGGGTGACAAAACCTCTTCTTTACAGGCGGCAGCCTGGCAACTCCTGCAGAAAGGCCAGCAGATCCCCACTCACACCGGGCCACCCACAAAGCTGTGGCCCCTCACTCCCTCCCACCAGCACAGCCCCGAGACTGCTGACGGGGCAGAGAATATGGAGTCAGGCACAGCTTCAGGGGCTATTGCTGCCTGGAGCGCTGTTTATATTGACCTCAACGAGGCACACCTGGGGAGGGCGGGCCGGCAGGGTAAGGCTGCCCAGGTCAGCTAATCCACAACCCTCAGGGAATCACATTGTTGAAAATGGACCCCGCTAAGGCAGAAGAGAAGCCAAGGGAAAAAAGGACACAATGCCATTTGCAGCACCGTAGATGAGTCTAGAAGTAATCACGTGACTTGTAGTAAGTCAGAAAGTGAAAGACACATATCATATCATATCACTTATAGGTGTTACCTAAAAATGGATACCAGGGCAGATATTTCCACGGAAAAGGGCAATCACAGATTCATTAAACAAACTTATGGTTCACCAAAGGAAAGGTGTGAGGATTGGTTTCATTACGATATCGGGGTTAACAGACATCTACAAACACAGGTGACATATATAATCACCAAAGACCTACAGAATACCAAGAGAGGACTACTCAACATTCTGTCATAACGTACATGGGAAAAGGATCCCAGGAAGAACAGACATGTGTATATGTGTAAAAGAACCACATCTTCCACACCTACAACAAGCCAAACATTGTAATCAAACTTGCTGTAAGAAAAAATAAAAAATTAAATTAAAAACACGAACAAGAAGTAGTGAGACAAACGTGAGGGGCTTTCTCCTGGCACATTCCATTCTAAACTCCAATCTAGAACACCACTTCCACTGAGGCTCTCTTGCCCTAGTAACCAGATTTGGTAAGGGTGAACTGCTGCCACCTTGTGGCCGTTTCACACAACAGCAGCTTTAATCCCAATGCTAATGGTCAGTTGATATTCAAAATCATTGCAGGCCTGTAAATGACACCTGCCCTGAAAACAAATCCTGGGGTCACATATCGACCAAAATATTCAAAGGACGTCCATATTTCAAAACGACCATTTCAAAAGGCATATTTTACGCACATTAGTGTTCTGCTTCTTTTCCTTTGTTTCCTTTTTTGTTAAAAAAAACACGGGAATGGAAAAAGGCATCCCTCAGATTGGGCGAAAATCGTTGCAGACGAATCAATGGACAGAGGTTTAATCTCCAATATATATAAACAGCTCATGCAGCTTAATATTAAAAAAAACAAACAACCCAAAAAAATGGCCAGAAGATCTAAAGAGACGTTTCTTCAAAGGAGACACAGAGATGGCCAAGACGCACATGAAAAGCTGCTCAACAGCACTAATTATCAGAGAAATGCAAATCAAAACTACAATGAGGTTTCACCTCACACCTGTTAGAATCGGCATCATCAGAAAATCTACAAACAACCAATTCTGGGGAGGGTGTGGACAAAAGGAGCCCTCTTCCACTATTGGTGGGAATGTAAATTGATACAGTCACTATGGAGAACAGTATGGAGTTTCCTTAAAAAAACTAGAAATAGAATTACCATCTGATCCAGCAATCCCACTTCTGGGCATATACCCAGAGAAAACCGTACATCAAAAAGGCACATTCACCACAATGTTCATTGCAGCACTATTTACAATAGCCAGGTAATGGAAGCAACCTAAATGCCCACAGACAGATGAATGGATAAAGATGTGGTACATATATGAAATGGAATATTACTCGGCCATAAAAAGGAATGAAACTGGGTCATTTGTAGAGACATCGATGGATCGAGAGACTGGCATACAGAATGAAGTAAGTCAGAAAGAGGAAAACAAATATTGTATATTAACGCATATATGTGGAGCCTAAAAATGGTACAGATGAACTGGTTTGCAGGGAAGAAATAGAGACACAGAGGTAGAGAACAAACGTATGGACACCAAGTGTGGGAAGCCATGGGGTGGTGGTGGTGGGATGAGTTGGGACTTTGGGATTGACCTGTATACATGTATATGCATAAAATACATAACTAATAATAACGGGCTGTATAAAAAAATAAATAAAATTATATTTCAAAATTTTAAAAAATAAAATTTAAAAATAAAACAGAAAATAGTTCTTCCCGTCACACAGATGTATTTATAGCAATGAATTATTTCCATGCTTATATCTATAAATACATAAAAGAGGAATAAAATCTAACTTGAACCATAAAAGAAAAAAAAATCCTGAACCCACGAGTTATACAGAGGAAAACCCTATCAGGGCACTTGCTCCAGTGGTAAACAATTCTGAAATAGGTCAGAGGTGGGGAATCATCTCCCATACAGCCAGCAACCCACCCCCCACGCAAGGAGCGTCCTCATTGCAAAGCTGGGGGACAGTGCCGAGGCATCTGTGAGTAAACGTGAGCTGAGCCCCAGGCCAGCTGCTGCTGAACTGTTCCCACCCTTTCCTGGTAAAACACCTGAATATGTACAAGGGCTTGAAAGCCTAGAGGAAGGACCGTGGAGCCACACCAGCGACAGCACGCAGGCCAACATGGTGCCTGCAGGCCAGCCAGGGTGGTCCTGGCCCCGGGCGCTCTTCCAGAAGCTTTCCATTGCCCTGCCTGAGATACCCCTCCTGTCCCGGACCCCACTGCTTTTTTCCTTCCTCACCTCTGTCCGGAGAGAAATTCCAGCGGAAGGTATGGGTGACACAACCTCTTCTTTACCGGTGGCAGCCTGGCAACTCCTGCAGAAAGGCCAGCAGAACCCCACTCACACCGGGCCACCCACAAAGCTGTGGCCCCACACTGCCTCCCACCAGCACAGCCCCGAGACTGTTGACGGGGCAGAGAATATGGAGTCAGGCACAGCTTCAGGGTCTAATGCTGCCTGGAGCGCTGTTTATATTGACCTCAACGAGGCACACCTGGGGAGGGCGGGCCGGCAGCGTAAGGCTGCCCAGGCCAGCTAATCCACAACCCTCAGGGAATCACATTGTTGAAAATGGACCCCGCTAAGGCAGAAGAGAAGCCAAGGGAAAAAAGGACACAATGCCATTTGCAGCACCGTAGATGAGTCTAGAAGTAATCACTGGACGTGTAGTAAGTCAGAAAGTGAAAGACACATATCATATCATATCACTTATAGGTGTTACCTAAAAATGGATACCAGGGCAGATATTTCCACGGAGAAGGGCAATCACAGATTCATTAAACAAACTTATGGTTCACCAATGGAAAGGTGTGAGGATTGGTTTCATTACGATATCGGGGTTAACAGACATATACAAACACAGGTGACATATATAATCACCAAAAGCCTACAGAATACCAAGAGAGGACTACTCAACGTTCTGTCATAACGTACATGGGAAAAGGATCCCAGGAAGAACAGACATCTGTATATGTGTAAAAGAACCACATCTTCCACACCTACAACAAGCCAAACATTGTAATCAAACTTGCTGTAATAAAAAATAAAAAATTAAATTAAAACACGAACAAGATGTAGTGAGACAAACGTGAGGGGCTTTCTCCTGGAACATTCCATTCTAAATTCCAATCTAGAACACCACTTCCACTGAGGCTCTCTTGCCCTAGTAACCAGATTTGGTAAGGGTGAACTGCTGCCACCTTGTGGCCGTTTCACACAACAGCAGCTTTAATACCAGCGCTAATGGTCAGTTGATATTCAAAATCATTGCAGGCCTGTAAATGACACCTGCCCTGAAAACAAATCCTGGGGTCACATATCGACCAAAAAATTCAAAGGACGCCCATATTTCAAAACGACCGTTTCAAAAGGCATATTTTACGCACATTAGTGTTCTGCTTCTTTTCCTTTCTTTCCTTTTTTGTTAAAAAACACGGGAATGGAAAAAGGCATCCCTCAGAATGGGCGAAAATCGTTGCAGACGAATCAATGGACAGAGGTTTAATCTCCAATATATATAAACAGCTCATGCAGCTTAATATTAAAAAAAGAAACAACCCAAAAAAATGGGCAGAAGATCTAAAGAGACGTTTCTTCAAAGGAGACACAGAGATGGCCAAGACGCACATGAAAAGCTGCTCAACAGCACTAATTATTAGAGAAATGCAAATCAAAACTACAATGAGGTATCACCTCACACCTGTTAGAATCGGCATCATCAGAAAATCTACAAACAACCAATTCTGGGGAGGGTGTGGACAAAAGGAGCCCTCTTCCACTATTGGTGTGAATGTAAATTGATACAGTCACTATGGAGAACAGTATGGAGTTTCCTTAAAAAAATTAGAAATACAATTACCATCTGATCCAGCAATCCCACTTCTGGGCATATACCCAGAGAAAACCGTATTTCAAAAAGGCACATTCACCACAATGTTGGTTGCAGCACTATTTAAAATAGCCAGGTAATGGAAGCAACCTAAATGCCCACAGACAGATGAATATATAAAGATGTGGTACATATATAAAATGGAATATTACTCGGCCATTAAAAGGAATGAAACTGGGTCATTTGTAGAGACATCGATGGATCGAGAGACTGTCATACAGAATGAAGTAAGTCAGAAAGAGGAAAACAAATATTGTATATTAACGCATATATGTGGAGCCTAAAAATGGTACAGATGAACTGGTTTGCAGGGAAGAAATAGAGACACAGAGGTAGAGAACAAACGTATGGACACCAAGTGTGGGAAGCCATGGGGTGGTGGTTGTGGGATGAGTTGGGAGTTTGGGATTGACCTGTATACATGCATATGCATAAAATACATAACTAATAATAACGTGCTGTATAAAAAAAAATAAATAAAATTAAATTTCAAAATTTTAAAAAATAAAATTTAAAAATAAAACAGAAAAAAGTTCTTCCCTTCACACAGATGTATTTATAGGAATGAATTATTTCCATGCTTATATCTATAAATATATAAAAGAGGAATAAAATCTAACTTGAACCATAAAAGAAAAAAAAAGTGAACCCACGAGTTATAAAGAGGAAAACACTATCACGGCACTTGCTCCAGCGGTAAACAATTCTGAAATTGGTCAGAGGTGGGGAACCATCTCCCATACAGCCAGCAACCCACCCCCCACGCAAGGAGCGTCCTCATTGCAAAGCTGGGGGACCGTGCCGAGGCATCTCTGAGTAAACGTGAGCTGAGCCCCAGGCCAGCTGCTGCTGAACTGTTCCCACCCTTTCCAGGTAAAACACCTGAATATGTACAAGAGCTTGAAAGCCTAGAGGAAGGACCTTGGAGCCACACCAGCGACAGCACGCAGGCCAACATGGTGCCTGCAGGCCAGCCAGGGTGGTCCTGGCCCCGGGCGCTCTTCCAGAAGCTTTCCATTGCCCTGCCTGAGATACCCCTCCTGTCCCGGCCCCCACTGATTTTTTCCTTCCTCACCTCTGTCCGGAGAGAAATTCCAGCGGAAGGTATGGGTGACACATCCTCTTCTTTACAGGCGGCAGCCTGGCAACTCCTGCAGAAAGGCCAGCAGAACCCCACTCACACCGGGCCACCCACAAAGTTGTGGCCCCTCACTCCCTCCCACCAGCACAGCCCCGAGACTGCTGACGAGGCAGAGAATATGGAGTCAGGCACAGCTTCAGGGGCTATTGCTGCCTGGAGCGCTGTTTATATTGACCTCAACGAGGCAAACCTGGGGAGGGCGGGCCGGCAGGGTAAGGCTGCCCAGGTCAGCTAATCCACAACCCTCAGGGAATCACATTGTTGAAAATGGAACCCGCTAAGGCAGAAGAGAAGCCAAGGGAAAAAAGGACACAATGCCATTTGCAGCCCAGTAGATGAGTCTAGAAGTAATCACGTGACTTGTAGTAAGTCAGAAAGTGAAAGACACGTATCATATCATATCACTTATAGGTGTTACCTAAAAATGGATACCAGGGCAGATATTTCCACGGAGAAGGGCAATCACAGATTCATTAAACAAACTTATGGTTCACCAATGGAAAGGTTTGAGGATTGGTTTCATTACGATATCGGGGTTAACAGACATATACAAACACAGGTGACATATATAATCACCAAAGACCTACAGAATACCAAGAGAGGACTACTCAACATTCTGTCATAACGTACATGGGAAAAGGATCCCAGGAAGAACAGACATCTGTATATGTGTAAAAGAAACACATCTTCCACACCTACCACAAGCCAAACATCGTAATCAAACTTGCTGTAATAAAAAATAAAAAAAAATTAAATTAAAAACACGAACAAGATGTAGTGAGACAAACGTGAGGGGCTTTCTCCTGGCACATTCCATTCTAAACTCCAATCTAGAACACCACTTCCACTGAGGCTCTCTTGCCCTAGTAACCAGATTTGGTAAGGGTGAACTGCTGCCACCTTGTGGCCATTTCACACAACAGCAGCTTTAATCCCAGCGCTAATGGTCAGTTGATATTCAAAATCATTGCAGGCCTGTAAATGACACCTGCCCTGAAAACAAATCCTGGGGTCACATATCGACCAAAAAATTCAAAGGACGTCCATATTTCAAAACGACCGTTTCAAAAGGCATATTTTACGCACATTAGTGTGCTGCTTCTTTTCCTTTCTTTCCTTTTTTGTTAAAAAACACGGGAATGGAAAAAGGCATCCCTCAGAATGGGCGAAAATCATTGCAGATGAATCAATGGACAGAGGTTCAATCTCCAATATATATAAACAACTCATGCAGCTTAATATTAAAAAAACAAAGAACCCAATACAAAAATGGGCAGAAGATCTAAAGAGACGTTTCTTCAAAGGAGACACAGAGATGGCCAAGATGCACATGAAAAGCTGCTCAACAGCACTAATTATTAGAGAAATGCAAATCAAAACTACAATGAGTTATCACCTCACACCTGTTAGAATCGGCATCATCAGAAAATCTACAAACGACCAATTCTGGGAAGGGTGTGGACAAAAGGAGCCCTCTTCCACTATTGGTGGGAATGTAAATTGATACAGTCACTATGGAGAAGAGTATGGAGTTTCCTTAAAAAAACTAGAAATAGAATTACCATCTTATCCAGCAATCCCACTTCTGGGCATATACCCAGAGAAAACCGTATTTCAAAAAGGCACATTCACCACAATATTCATTGCAGCACTATTTAAAATAGCCAGGTAAGGGAAGCAACCTAAATGCCCACAGACAGATGAATGGATAAAGATGTGGTACATATATGAAATGGAATATTACTCGGCCATAAAAAGGAATGAAACTGGGTCATTTGTAGAGACATCGATGGATCGAGAGACTGTCATACAGAATGAAGTAAGTCAGAAAGAGGAAAACAAATATTGTATATTAATGCATATATGTGGAACCTAAAAAAATGGTACAGATGAACTGGTTTGCAGGGAAGAAATAGAGACACAGAGGTAGAGAACAAACGTATGGACACCAAGTGTGGGAAGCCATGGGGTGGTGCTGGTGGGATGAGTTGGGAGATTGGGATTGACCTGTATAAATGTATATGCATAAAATATATAACTAATAATAACCTGCTGTATAAAAACATAAATAAAATTAAATTTCAAAATTTTAAAAAATAAAATTTAAAAATAAAACAGAAAAAATTCTTCCCGTCACACAGACGTATTTATAGGAATGTATTATTTCCATGCTTATATTTATAAATACATAAAAGAGGAATAAAATCTAACTTGAACCATAAAAGAAAAAAAAAGTGAACCCACCAGTTATACAGAGGAAAAGCCTATCACGACACTTGCTCCAGCGGTAAACAATTCTGAAATTGGTCAGAGTTGGGGAACCATCTCCCATACAGCCAGCAACCCACCCCCCACGCAAGGAGCGTCCTCATTGCAAAGCTGGGGGACCGTGCCGAGGCATCTCTGAGTAAACGTGAGCTGAGCCCCACGCCAGCTGCTGCTGAACTGTTCCCACCCTTTCCAGGTAAAACACCTGAATATGTACAAGAGCTTGAAAGCCTAGAGGAAGGACCGTGGAGCCACACCAGCGACATCACGCAGGCCAACATGGTGCCTGCAGGCCAGCCAGGGTTGTCCTGTCCCCGGGCGCTCTTCCAGAAGCTTCCAATTGCCCTGCCTGAGATACCCCTCCTGTCCAGGCCCCCACTGCTTTTTTCCTTCCTCACCTCTGTCCGGAGAGAAATTCCAGCGGAAGGTATGGGTGACACATCCTCTTCTTTACAGGCGGCAGCCTGGCAACTCCTGCAGAAAGGCCAGCAGAACCCCACTCACACCGGGCCACCCACAAAGCTGTGGCCCCTCACTCCCTCCCACCAGCACAGCCCCGAGACTGCTGACGGGGCAGAGAATATGGAGTCAGGCACAGCTTCAGGGGCTATTGCTGCCTGGAGCGCTGTTTATATTGACCTCAACGAGGCAAACCTGCGGAGGGCGGGCCGGCAGGGTAAGGCTGCCCAGGTCAGCTAATCCACAACCCTCAGGGAATCACATTGTTGAAAATGGACCCCGCTAAGGCACAAGAGAAGCCAAGGGATAAAAGGACACAATGCCATTTGCAGCCCAGTAGATGAGTCTAGAAGTAATCACGTGACTTGTAGTAAGTCAGAAAGTGAAAGACACATATCATATCATATCACTTATAGGTGTTACCTAAAAATGGATACCAGGGCAGATATTTCCACGGAGAAGGGCAATCACAGATTCATTAAACAAACTTATGGTTCACCAATGGAAAGGTGTGAGGATTGGTTTCATTACGATATCGTGGTTAACAGACATATACAATCACAGGTGACATATATAATCACCAAAGACCTACAGAATACCAAGAGAGGACTACTCAACATTCTGTCATAACGTACATGGGAAAAGGATCCCAGGAAGAACAGACATCTGTATATGTGTAAAAGAACCACATCTTCCACACCTACAACAAGCCAAACATTGTAATCAAACTTGCTGTAATAAAATATAAAAAAAAATTAAATTAAAAACGCGAAGAAGATGTAGTGAGACAAACGTGAGGGGCTTTCTCCTGGCACCTTCCATTCTAAATTCCAATCTAGAACACCACTTCCACTGAGGCTCTCTTGCCCTAGTAACCAGATTTGGTAAGGGTGAACTGCTGCCACCTTGTGGCCGTTTCACACAACAGCAGCTTTAATCCCAACGCTAATGGTCAGTTGATATTCAAAATCATTGCAGGCCTGTAAATGACACCTGCCCTGAAAACAAATCCTGGGTTCACATATCGACCAAAAATTTCAAAGGACGTCCATATTTCAATACGACCGTTTCAAAAGGCATATTTTACGCACATTAGTGTTCTGCTTCTTCTCCTTTCTTTCCTTTTTTGTTAAAAAACATGGGAATGGAAAAAGGCATCCCTCAGAATGGGCGAAAATCGTTGCAGACGAATCAATGGACAGAGATTTAATCTCCAATATATATAAACAACTCATGCAGCTTAATATTAAAAAAACAAACAACCCAAAAAAAATGGGCAGAAGATCTAAAGAGACGTTTCTTCAAAGGAGACACAGAGATGGCCAAGACGCACATGAAAAGCTGCTCAACAGCACTAATTATTAGAGAAATGCAAATCAAAACTACAATGAGGTATCACCTCACACCTGTTAGAATCGGCATCATCAGAAAATCTACAAACAACCAATTCTGGGGAGGGTGTGGACAAAAGGAGCCCTCTTCCACTATTGGTGGGAATGTAAATTGATACAGTCACTATGGAGAACAGTATGGAGTTTCCTTAAAAAAACTAGAAATAGAATTACCATCTGATCCAGCAATCCCACTTCTGGGCATATACCCAGAGAAAACCGTAAATCAAAAAGGCACATTCACCACAATGTTCATTGCAGCACTATTTACAATAGCCAGGAAATGGAAGCAACCTAAATGCCCACAGACAGATGAATGGATAAAGAGGTGGTACATATATGAAATGGAATATTACTCGGCCATAAAAAGGAATGAAACTGGGTCATTTGTAGAGACATCGATGGATCGAGAGACTGTCATACAGATTGAAGTAAGTCAGAAAGAGGAAAACAAATATTGTATATTAATGCATATATGTGGAGCCTAGAAATGGTACAGATGAACTGGTTTGCAGGGAAGAAATAGAGACACAGAGGTAGAGAACAAACGTATGGACACCAAGTGTGGGAAGCCATGGGGTGGTGGTGGTGGGATGAGTTGGGAGTTTGGGATTGACCTGTGTACATGTATATGCATAAAATACATAACTAATAATAACGTGCTATATAAAAAAAATAAATAAAATTAAATTTCAAAATTTTAAAAAATAAAATTTAAAATAAAACAGAAAAAAGTTCTTCCCGTCACACAGATGTATTTATAGGAATGAATTATTTCCATGCTTATATCTATAAATACATAAAAGAGGAATAAAATCTAACTTGAACCATAAAAGAAAAGAAAACCTGAACCCACGAGTTATACAGAGGAAAACCCTATCAGGGCACTTGCTCCAGTGGTAAACAATTCTGAAATTGGTCAGAGGTGGGGAACCATCTCCCATACAGCCATCAACCCACCCCCCACGCAAGGAGCGTCCTCATTGCAAAGCTGGGGGACCGTGCCGAGGCATCTCTGAGTACACGTGAGCTGAGCCCCAGGCCAGCTGCTGCTGAACTGTTCCCACCCTTTCCAGGTAAAACACCTGAATATGTACAAGGGCTTGAAAGCCTAGAGGAAGGACCGTGGAGCCACACCAGCGACAGCACGCAGGCCAACTTGGTGCCTGCAGGCCAGCCAGGGTGGTCCTGGCCCCGGGCGCTCTTCCAGAAGCTTTCCATTGCCCTGCCTGAGATACCCCTCCTGTCCCGGCCCCCACTGCTTTTTTCCTTCCTCACCTCTGTCCGGAGAGAAATTCCAGCGGAAGGTATGGGTGACACAACCTCTTCTTTACAGGCGGCAGCCTGGCAACTCCTGCAGAAAGGCCAGCAGAACCCCACTCACACCGGGCCACCCACAAAGCTGTGGCCCCTCACTCCCTCCCACCAGCACAGCCCCGAGACTGCTGACGGGGCAGAGAATATGGAGTCAGGCACAGCTTCAGGGGCTATTGCTGCCTGGAGCGCTGTTTATATTGACCTCAACGAGGCACACCTGGGGAGGGCGGGCCGGCAGGGTAAGGCTGCCCAGGTCAGCTAATCCACAACCCTCAGGGAATCACATTGTTGAAAATGGACCCCGCTAAGGCAGAAGAGAAGCCAAGGGAAAAAAGGACACAATGCCATTTGCAGCACCGTAGATGAGTCTAGAAGTAATCACGTGACTTGTAGTAAGTCAGAAAGTGAAAGACACATATCATATCATATCACTTATAGGTGTTACCTAAAAATGGATACCAGGGCAGATATTTCCACGGAAAAGGGCAATCACAGATTCATTAAACAAACTTATGGTTCACCAAAGGAAAGGTGTGAGGATTGGTTTCATTACGATATCGGGGTTAACAGACATCTACAAACACAGGTGACATATATAATCACCAAAGACCTACAGAATACCAAGAGAGGACTACACAACATTCTGTCATAACGTACATGGGAAAAGGATCCCAGGAAGAACAGACATGTGTATATGTGTAAAAGAACCACATCTTCCACACCTACAACAAGCCAAACATTGTAATCAAACTTGCTGTAATAAAAAATAAAAAATTAAATTAAAAACACGAACAAGAAGTAGTGAGACAAACGTGAGGGGCTTTCTCCTGGCACATTCCATTCTAAACTCCAATCTAGAACACCACTTCCACTGAGGCTCTCTTGCCCTAGTAACCAGATTTGGTAAGGGTGAACTGCTGCCACCTTGTGGCCGTTTCACACAACAGCAGCTTTAATCCCAACGCTAATGGTCAGTTGATATTCAAAATCATTGCAGGCCTGTAAATGACACCTGCCCTGAAAACAAATCCTGGGGTCACATATCGACCAAAATATTCAAAGGACGTCCATATTTCAAAACGACCGTTTCAAAAGGCATATTTTACGCACATTAGTGTTCTGCTTCTTTTCCTTTCTTTCCTTTTTTGTTCAAAAAACACGGGAATGGAAAAAGGCATCCCTCAGAATGGGCGAAAATCGTTGCAGACGAATCAATGGACAGAGGTTTAATCTCCAATATATATAAACAGCTCATGCAGCTTAATATTAAAAAAAACAAACAACCCAAAAAAATGGCCAGAAGATCTAAAGAGACGTTTCTTCAAAGGAGACACAGAGATGGCCAAGACGCACATGAAAAGCTGCTCAACAGCACTAATTATCAGAGAAATGCAAATCAAAACTACAATGAGGTTTCACCTCACACCTGTTAGAATCGGCATCATCAGAAAATCTACAAACAACCAATTCTGGGGAGGGTGTGGACAAAAGGAGCCCTCTTCCACTATTGGTGGGAATGTAAATTGATACAGTCACTATGGAGAACAGTATGGAGTTTCCTTAAAAAAACTAGAAATAGAATTACCATCTGATCCAGCAATCCCACTTCTGGGCATATACCCAGAGAAAACCGTACATCAAAAAGGCACATTCACCACAATGTTCATTGCAGCACTATTTACAATAGCCAGGTAATGGAAGCAACCTAAATGCCCACAGACAGATGAATGGATAAAGATGTGGTACATATATGAAATGGAATATTACTCGGCCATAAAAAGGAATGAAACTGGGTCATTTGTAGAGACATCGATGGATCGAGAGACTGTCATACAGAATGAAGTAAGTCAGAAAGAGGAAAACAAATATTGTATATTAATGCATATATGTGGAGCCTAGAAATGGTACAGATGAACTGGTTTGCAGGGAAGAAATAGAGACACAGAGGTAGAGAACAAACGTATGGACACCAAGTGTGGGAAGCCATGGGGTGGTGGTGGTGGGATGAGTTGGGAGTTTGGGATTGACCTGTGTACATGTATATGCATAAAATACATAACTAATAATAACGTGCTATATAAAAAAAATTAATAAAATTAAATTTCAAAATTTTAAAAAATAAAATTTAAAATAAAACAGAAAAAAGTTCTTCCCGTCACACAGATGTATTTATAGGAATGAATTATTTCCATGCTTATATCTATAAATACATAAAAGAGGAATAAAATCTAACTTGAACCATAAAAGAAAAGAAAACCTGAACCCACGAGTTATACAGAGGAAAACCCTATCAGGGCACTTGCTCCAGTGGTAAACAATTCTGAAATTGGTCAGAGGTGGGGAACCATCTCCCATACAGCCATCAACCCACCCCCCACGCAAGGAGCGTCCTCATTGCAAAGCTGGGGGACCGTGCCGAGGCATCTCTGAGTAAACGTGAGCTGAGCCCCAGGCCAGCTGCTGCTGAACTGTTCCCACCCTTTCCAGGTAAAACACCTGAATATGTACAAGGGCTTGAAAGCCTAGAGGAAGGACCGTGGAGCCACACCAGCGACAGCACGCAGGCCAACTTGGTGCCTGCAGGCCAGCCAGGGTGGTCCTGGCCCCGGGCGCTCTTCCAGAAGCTTTCCATTGCCCTGCCTGAGATACCCCTCCTGTCCCGGCCCCCACTGCTTTTTTCCTTCCTCACCTCTGTCCGGAGAGAAATTCCAGCGGAAGGTATGGGTGACACAACCTCTTCTTTACAGGCGGCAGCCTGGCAACTCCTGCAGAAAGGCCAGCAGAACCCCACTCACACCGGGCCACCCACAAAGCTGTGGCCCCTCACTCCCTCCCACCAGCACAGCCCCGAGACTGCTGACGGGGCAGAGAATATGGAGTCAGGCACAGCTTCAGGGGCTATTGCTGCCTGGAGCGCTGTTTATATTGACCTCAACGAGGCACACCTGGGGAGGGCGGGCCGGCAGGGTAAGGCTGCCCAGGTCAGCTAATCCACAACCCTCAGGGAATCACATTGTTGAAAATGGACCCCGCTAAGGCAGAAGAGAAGCCAAGGGAAAAAAGGACACAATGCCATTTGCAGCACCGTAGATGAGTCTAGAAGTAATCACGTGACTTGTAGTAAGTCAGAAAGTGAAAGACACATATCATATCATATCACTTATAGGTGTTACCTAAAAATGGATACCAGGGCAGATATTTCCACGGAAAAGGGCAATCACAGATTCATTAAACAAACTTATGGTTCACCAAAGGAAAGGTGTGAGGATTGGTTTCATTACGATATCGGGGTTAACAGACATCTACAAACACAGGTGACATATATAATCACCAAAGACCTACAGAATACCAAGAGAGGACTACTCAACATTCTGTCATAACGTACATGGGAAAAGGATCCCAGGAAGAACAGACATGTGTATATGTGTAAAAGAACCACATCTTCCACACCTACAACAAGCCAAACATTGTAATCAAACTTGCTGTAAGAAAAAATAAAAAATTAAATTAAAAACACGAACAAGAAGTAGTGAGACAAACGTGAGGGGCTTTCTCCTGGCACATTCCATTCTAAACTCCAATCTAGAACACCACTTCCACTGAGGCTCTCTTGCCCTAGTAACCAGATTTGGTAAGGGTGAACTGCTGCCACCTTGTGGCCGTTTCACACAACAGCAGCTTTAATCCCAACGCTAATGGTCAGTTGATATTCAAAATCATTGCAGGCCTGTAAATGACACCTGCCCTGAAAACAAATCCTGGGGTCACATATCGACCAAAATATTCAAAGGACGTCCATATTTCAAAACGACCGTTTCAAAAGGCATATTTTACGCACATTAGTGTTCTGCTTCTTTTCCTTTCTTTCCTTTTTTGTTCAAAAAACACGGGAATGGAAAAAGGCATCCCTCAGAATGGGCGAAAATCGTTGCAGACGAATCAATGGACAGAGGTTTAATCTCCAATATATATAAACAGCTCATGCAGCTTAATATTAAAAAAAACAAACAACCCAAAAAAATGGCCAGAAGATCTAAAGAGACGTTTCTTCAAAGGAGACACAGAGATGGCCAAGACGCACATGAAAAGCTGCTCAACAGCACTAATTATCAGAGAAATGCAAATCAAAACTACAATGAGGTTTCACCTCACACCTGTTAGAATCGGCATCATCAGAAAATCTACAAACAACCAATTCTGGGGAGGGTGTGGACAAAAGGAGCCCTCTTCCACTATTGGTGGGAATGTAAATTGATACAGTCACTATGGAGAACAGTATGGAGTTTCCTTAAAAAAACTAGAAATAGAATTACCATCTGATCCAGCAATCCCACTTCTGGGCATATACCCAGAGAAAACCGTACATCAAAAAGGCACATTCACCACAATGTTCATTGCAGCACTATTTACAATAGCCAGGTAATGGAAGCAACCTAAATGCCCACAGACAGATGAATGGATAAAGATGTGGTACATATATGAAATGGAATATTACTCGGCCATAAAAAGGAATGAAACTGGGTCATTTGTAGAGACATCGATGGATCGAGAGACTGTCATACAGAATGAAGTAAGTCAGAAAGAGGAAAACAAATATTGTATATTAATGCATATATGTGGAGCCTAGAAATGGTACAGATGAACTGGTTTGCAGGGAAGAAATAGAGACACAGAGGTAGAGAACAAACGTATGGACACCAAGTGTGGGAAGCCATGGGGTGGTGGTGGTGGGATGAGTTGGGAGTTTGGGATTGACCTGTGTACATGTATATGCCTAAAATACATAACTAATAATAACGTGCTATATAAAAAAAATAAATAAAATTAAATTTCAAAATTTTAAAAAATAAAATTTAAAATAAAACAGAAAAAAGTTCTTCCCGTCACACAGATGTATTTATAGGAATGAATTATTTCCATGCTTATATCTATAAATACATAAAAGAGGAATAAAATCTAACTTGAACCATAAAAGAAAAGAAAACCTGAACCCACGAGTTATACAGAGGAAAACCCTATCAGGGCACTTGCTCCAGTGGTAAACAATTCTGAAATTGGTCAGAGGTGGGGAACCATCTCCCATACAGCCATCAACCCACCCCCCACGCAAGGAGCGTCCTCATTGCAAAGCTGGGGGACCGTGCCGAGGCATCTCTGAGTAAACGTGAGCTGAGCCCCAGGCCAGCTGCTGCTGAACTGTTCCCACCCTTTCCAGGTAAAACACCTGAATATGTACAAGGGCTTGAAAGCCTAGAGGAAGGACCGTGGAGCCACACCAGCGACAGCACGCAGGCCAACTTGGTGCCTGCAGGCCAGCCAGGGTGGTCCTGGCCCCGGGCGCTCTTCCAGAAGCTTTCCATTGCCCTGCCTGAGATACCCCTCCTGTCCCGGCCCCCACTGCTTTTTTCCTTCCTCACCTCTGTCCGGAGAGAAATTCCAGCGGAAGGTATGGGTGACACAACCTCTTCTTTACAGGCGGCAGCCTGGCAACTCCTGCAGAAAGGCCAGCAGAACCCCACTCACACCGGGCCACCCACAAAGCTGTGGCCCCTCACTCCCTCCCACCAGCACAGCCCCGAGACTGCTGACGGGGCAGAGAATATGGAGTCAGGCACAGCTTCAGGGGCTATTGCTGCCTGGAGCGCTGTTTATATTGACCTCAACGAGGCACACCTGGGGAGGGCGGGCCGGCAGGGTAAGGCTGCCCAGGTCAGCTAATCCACAACCCTCAGGGAATCACATTGTTGAAAATGGACCCCGCTAAGGCAGAAGAGAAGCCAAGGGAAAAAAGGACACAATGCCATTTGCAGCACCGTAGATGAGTCTAGAAGTAATCACGTGACTTGTAGTAAGTCAGAAAGTGAAAGACACATATCATATCATATCACTTATAGGTGTTACCTAAAAATGGATACCAGGGCAGATATTTCCACGGAGAAGGGCAATCACAGATTCATTAAACAAACTTATGGTTCACCAAAGGAAAGGTGTGAGGATTGGTTTCATTACGATATCGGGGTTAACAGACATCTACAAACACAGGTGACATATATAATCACCAAAGACCTACAGAATACCAAGAGAGGACTACTCAACATTCTGTCATAACGTACATGGGAAAAGGATCCCAGGAAGAACAGACATGTGTATATGTGTAAAAGAACCACATCTTCCACACCTACAACAAGCCAAACATTGTAATCAAACTTGCTGTAAGAAAAAATAAAAAATTAAATTAAAAACACGAACAAGAAGTAGTGAGACAAACGTGAGGGGCTTTCTCCTGGCACATTCCATTCTAAACTCCAATCTAGAACACCACTTCCACTGAGGCTCTCTTGCCCTAGTAACCAGATTTGGTAAGGGTGAACTGCTGCCACCTTGTGGCCGTTTCACACAACAGCAGCTTTAATCCCAACGCTAATGGTCAGTTGATATTCAAAATCATTGCAGGCCTGTAAATGACACCTGCCCTGAAAACAAATCCTGGGGTCACATATCGACCAAAATATTCAAAGGACGTCCATATTTCAAAACGACCATTTCAAAAGGCATATTTTACGCACATTAGTGTTCTGCTTCTTTTCCTTTCTTTCCTTTTTTGTTCAAAAAACACGGGAATGGAAAAAGGCATCCCTCAGAATGGGCGAAAATCGTTGCAGACGAATCAATGGACAGAGGTTTAATCTCCAATATATATAAACAGCTCATGCAGCTTAATATTAAAAAAAACAAACAACCCAAAAAAATGGCCAGAAGATCTAAAGAGACGTTTCTTCAAAGGAGACACAGAGATGGCCAAGACGCACATGAAAAGCTGCTCAACAGCACTAATTATCAGAGAAATGCAAATCAAAACTACAATGAGGTTTCACCTCACACCTGTTAGAATCGGCATCATCAGAAAATCTACAAACAACCAATTCTGGGGAGGGTGTGGACAAAAGGAGCCCTCTTCCACTATTGGTGGGAATGTAAATTGATACAGTCACTATGGAGAACAGTATGGAGTTTCCTTAAAAAAACTAGAAATAGAATTACCATCTGATCCAGCAATCCCACTTCTGGGCATATACCCAGAGAAAACCGTACATCAAAAAGGCACATTCACCACAATGTTCATTGCAGCACTATTTACAATAGCCAGGTAATGGAAGCAACCTAAATGCCCACAGACAGATGAATGGATAAAGGTGTGGTACATATATGAAATGGAATATTACTCGGCCATAAAAAGGAATGAAACTGGGTCATTTGTAGAGACATCGATGGATCGAGAGACTGTCATACAGAATGAAGTAAGTCAGAAAGAGGAAAACAAATATTGTATATTAATGCATATATGTGGAGCCTAGAAATGGTACAGATGAACTGGTTTGCAGGGAAGAAATAGAGACACAGAGGTAGAGAACAAACGTATGGACACCAAGTGTGGGAAGCCATGGGGTGGTGGTGGTGGGATGAGTTGGGAGTTTGGGATTGACCTGTGTACATGTATATGCATAAAATACATAACTAATAATAACGTGCTATATAAAAAAAATAAATAAAATTAAATTTCAAAATTTTAAAAAATAAAATTTAAAATAAAACAGAAAAAAGTTCTTCCCGTCACACAGATGTATTTATAGGAATGAATTATTTCCATGCTTATATCTATAAATACATAAAAGAGGAATAAAATCTAACTTGAACCATAAAAGAAAAGAAAACCTGAACCCACGAGTTATACAGAGGAAAACCCTATCAGGGCACTTGCTCCAGTGGTAAACAATTCTGAAATTGGTCAGAGGTGGGGAACCATCTCCCATACAGCCATCAACCCACCCCCCACGCAAGGAGCGTCCTCATTGCAAAGCTGGGGGACCGTGCCGAGGCATCTGTGAGTACACGTGAGCTGAGCCCCAGGCCAGCTGCTGCTGAACTGTTCCCACCCTTTCCAGGTAAAACACCTGAATATGTACAAGGGCTTGAAAGCCTAGAGGAAGGACCGTGGAGCCACACCAGCGACAGCACGCAGGCCAACTTGGTGCCTGCAGGCCAGCCAGGGTGGTCCTGGCCCCGGGCGCTCTTCCGGAAGCTTTCCATTGCCCTGCCTGAGATACCCCTCCTGTCCCGGCCCCCACTGCTTTTTTCCTTCCTCACCTCTGTCCGGAGAGAAATTCCAGCGGAAGGTATGGGTGACACAACCTCTTCTTTACAGGCGGCAGCCTGGCAACTCCTGCAGAAAGGCCAGCAGAACCCCACTCACACCGGGCCACCCACAAAGCTGTGGCCCCTCACTCCCTCCCACCAGCACAGCCCCGAGACTGCTGACGGGGCAGAGAATATGGAGTCAGGCACAGCTTCAGGGGCTATTGCTGCCTGGAGCGCTGTTTATATTGACCTCAACGAGGCACACCTGGGGAGGGCGGGCCGGCAGGGTAAGGCTGCCCAGGTCAGCTAATCCACAACCCTCAGGGAATCACATTGTTGAAAATGGACCCCGCTAAGGCAGAAGAGAAGCCAAGGGAAAAAAGGACACAATGCCATTTGCAGCACCGTAGATGAGTCTAGAAGTAATCACGTGACTTGTAGTAAGTCAGAAAGTGAAAGACACATATCATATCATATCACTTATAGGTGTTACCTAAAAATGGATACCAGGGCAGATATTTCCACGGAGAAGGGCAATCACAGATTCATTAAACAAACTTATGGTTCACCAAAGGAAAGGTGTGAGGATTGGTTTCATTACGATATCGGGGTTAACAGACATCTACAAACACAGGTGACATATATAATCACCAAAGACCTACAGAATACCAAGAGAGGACTACTCAACATTCTGTCATAACGTACATGGGAAAAGGATCCCAGGAAGAACAGACATGTGTATATGTGTAAAAGAACCACATCTTCCACACCTACAACAAGCCAAACATTGTAATCAAACTTGCTGTAAGGAAAAATAAAAAATTAAATTAAAAACACGAACAAGAAGTAGTGAGACAAACGTGAGGGGCTTTCTCCTGGCACATTCCATTCTAAACTCCAATCTAGAACACCACTTCCACTGAGGCTCTCTTGCCCTAGTAACCAGATTTGGTAAGGGTGAACTGCTGCCACCTTGTGGCCGTTTCACACAACAGCAGCTTTAATCCCAACGCTAATGGTCAGTTGATATTCAAAATCATTGCAGGCCTGTAAATGACACCTGCCCTGAAAACAAATCCTGGGGTCACATATCGACCAAAATATTCAAAGGACGTCCATATTTCAAAACGACCGTTTCAAAAGGCATATTTTACGCACATTAGTGTTCTGCTTCTTTTCCTTTCTTTCCTTTTTTGTTCAAAAAACACGGGAATGGAAAAAGGCATCCCTCAGAATGGGCGAAAATCGTTGCAGACGAATCAATGGACAGAGGTTTAATCTCCAATATATATAAACAGCTCATGCAGCTTAATATTAAAAAAAACAAACAACCCAAAAAAATGGCCAGAAGATCTAAAGAGACGTTTCTTCAAAGGAGACACAGAGATGGCCAAGACGCACATGAAAAGCTGCTCAACAGCACTAATTATCAGAGAAATGCAAATCAAAACTACAATGAGGTTTCACCTCACACCTGTTAGAATCGGCATCATCAGAAAATCTACAAACAACCAATTCTGGGGAGGGTGTGGACAAAAGGAGCCCTCTTCCACTATTGGTGGGAATGTAAATTGATACAGTCACTATGGAGAACAGTATGGAGTTTCCTTAAAAAAACTAGAAATAGAATTACCATCTGATCCAGCAATCCCACTTCTGGGCATATACCCAGAGAAAACCGTACATCAAAAAGGCACATTCACCACAATGTTCATTGCAGCACTATTTACAATAGCCAGGTAATGGAAGCAACCTAAATGCCCACAGACAGATGAATGGATAAAGATGTGGTACATATATGAAATGGAATATTACTCGGCCATAAAAAGGAATGAAACTGGGTCATTTGTAGAGACATCGATGGATCGAGAGACTGTCATACAGAATGAAGTAAGTCAGAAAGAGGAAAACAAATATTGTATATTAATGCATATATGTGGAGCCTAGAAATGGTACAGATGAACTGGTTTGCAGGGAAGAAATAGAGACACAGAGGTAGAGAACAAACGTATGGACACCAAGTGTGGGAAGCCATGGGGTGGTGGTGGTGGGATGAGTTGGGAGTTTGGGATTGACCTGTGTACATGTATATGCATAAAATACATAACTAATAATAACGTGCTATATAAAAAAAATAAATAAAATTAAATTTCAAAATTTTAAAAAATAAAATTTAAAATAAAACAGAAAAAAGTTCTTCCCGTCACACAGATGTATTTATAGGAATGAATTATTTCCATGCTTATATCTATAAATACATAAAAGAGGAATAAAATCTAACTTGAACCATAAAAGAAAAGAAAACCTGAACCCACGAGTTACACAGAGGAAAACCCTATCAGGGCACTTGCTCCAGTGGTAAACAATTCTGAAATTGGTCAGAGGTGGGGAACCATCTCCCATACAGCCATCAACCCACCCCCCACGCAAGGAGCGTCCTCATTGCAAAGCTGGGGGACCGTGCCGAGGCATCTCTGAGTAAACGTGAGCTGAGCCCCAGGCCAGCTGCTGCTGAACTGTTCCCACCCTTTCCAGGTAAAACACCTGAATATGTACAAGGGCTTGAAAGCCTAGAGGAAGGACCGTGGAGCCACACCAGCGACAGCACGCAGGCCAACTTGGTGCCTGCAGGCCAGCCAGGGTGGTCCTGGCCCCGGGCGCTCTTCCAGAAGCTTTCCATTGCCCTGCCTGAGATACCCCTCCTGTCCCGGCCCCCACTGCTTTTTTCCTTCCTCACCTCTGTCCGGAGAGAAATTCCAGCGGAAGGTATGGGTGACACAACCTCTTCTTTACAGGCGGCAGCCTGGCAACTCCTGCAGAAAGGCCAGCAGAACCCCACTCACACCGGGCCACCCACAAAGCTGTGGCCCCTCACTCCCTCCCACCAGCACAGCCCCGAGACTGCTGACGGGGCAGAGAATATGGAGTCAGGCACAGCTTCAGGGGCTATTGCTGCCTGGAGCGCTGTTTATATTGACCTCAACGAGGCACACCTGGGGAGGGCGGGCCGGCAGGGTAAGGCTGCCCAGGTCAGCTAATCCACAACCCTCAGGGAATCACATTGTTGAAAATGGACCCCGCTAAGGCAGAAGAGAAGCCAAGGGAAAAAAGGACACAATGCCATTTGCAGCACCGTAGATGAGTCTAGAAGTAATCACGTGACTTGTAGTAAGTCAGAAAGTGAAAGACACATATCATATCATATCACTTATAGGTGTTACCTAAAAATGGATACCAGGGCAGATATTTCCACGGAGAAGGGCAATCACAGATTCATTAAACAAACTTATGGTTCACCAAAGGAAAGGTGTGAGGATTGGTTTCATTACGATATCGGGGTTAACAGACATCTACAAACACAGGTGACATATATAATCACCAAAGACCTACAGAATACCAAGAGAGGACTACTCAACATTCTGTCATAACGTACATGGGAAAAGGATCCCAGGAAGAACAGACATGTGTATATGTGTAAAAGAACCACATCTTCCACACCTACAACAAGCCAAACATTGTAATCAAACTTGCTGTAAGGAAAAATAAAAAATTAAATTAAAAACACGAACAAGAAGTAGTGAGACAAACGTGAGGGGCTTTCTCCTGGCACATTCCATTCTAAACTCCAATCTAGAACACCACTTCCACTGAGGCTCTCTTGCCCTAGTAACCAGATTTGGTAAGGGTGAACTGCTGCCACCTTGTGGCCGTTTCACACAACAGCAGCTTTAATCCCAACGCTAATGGTCAGTTGATATTCAAAATCATTGCAGGCCTGTAAATGACACCTGCCCTGAAAACAAATCCTGGGGTCACATATCGACCAAAATATTCAAAGGACGTCCATATTTCAAAACGACCGTTTCAAAAGGCATATTTTACGCACATTAGTGTTCTGCTTCTTTTCCTTTCTTTCCTTTTTTGTTCAAAAAACACGGGAATGGAAAAAGGCATCCCTCAGAATGGGCGAAAATCGTTGCAGACGAATCAATGGACAGAGGTTTAATCTCCAATATATATAAACAGCTCATGCAGCTTAATATTAAAAAAAACAAACAACCCAAAAAAATGGCCAGAAGATCTAAAGAGACGTTTCTTCAAAGGAGACACAGAGATGGCCAAGACGCACATGAAAAGCTGCTCAACAGCACTAATTATCAGAGAAATGCAAATCAAAACTACAATGAGGTTTCACCTCACACCTGTTAGAATCGGCATCATCAGAAAATCTACAAACAACCAATTCTGGGGAGGGTGTGGACAAAAGGAGCCCTCTTCCACTATTGGTGGGAATGTAAATTGATACAGTCACTATGGAGAACAGTATGGAGTTTCCTTAAAAAAACTAGAAATAGAATTACCATCTGATCCAGCAATCCCACTTCTGGGCATATACCCAGAGAAAACCGTACATCAAAAAGGCACATTCACCACAATGTTCATTGCAGCACTATTTACAATAGCCAGGTAATGGAAGCAACCTAAATGCCCACAGACAGATGAATGGATAAAGATGTGGTACATATATGAAATGGAATATTACTCGGCCATAAAAAGGAATGAAACTGGGTCATTTGTAGAGACATCGATGGATCGAGAGACTGTCATACAGAATGAAGTAAGTCAGAAAGAGGAAAACAAATATTGTATATTAATGCATATATGTGGAGCCTAGAAATGGTACAGATGAACTGGTTTGCAGGGAAGAAATAGAGACACAGAGGTAGAGAACAAACGTATGGACACCAAGTGTGGGAAGCCATGGGGTGGTGGTGGTGGGATGAGTTGGGAGTTTGGGATTGACCTGTGTACATGTATATGCATAAAATACATAACTAATAATAACGTGCTATATAAAAAAAATAAATAAAATTAAATTTCAAAATTTTAAAAAATAAAATTTAAAATAAAACAGAAAAAAGTTCTTCCCGTCACACAGATGTATTTATAGGAATGAATTATTTCCATGCTTATATCTATAAATACATAAAAGAGGAATAAAATCTAACTTGAACCATAAAAGAAAAGAAAACCTGAACCCACGAGTTACACAGAGGAAAACCCTATCAGGGCACTTGCTCCAGTGGTAAACAATTCTGAAATTGGTCAGAGGTGGGGAACCATCTCCCATACAGCCATCAACCCACCCCCCACGCAAGGAGCGTCCTCATTGCAAAGCTGGGGGACCGTGCCGAGGCATCTCTGAGTAAACGTGAGCTGAGCCCCAGGCCAGCTGCTGCTGAACTGTTCCCACCCTTTCCAGGTAAAACACCTGAATATGTACAAGGGCTTGAAAGCCTAGAGGAAGGACCGTGGAGCCACACCAGCGACAGCACGCAGGCCAACTTGGTGCCTGCAGGCCAGCCAGGGTGGTCCTGGCCCCGGGCGCTCTTCCAGAAGCTTTCCATTGCCCTGCCTGAGATACCCCTCCTGTCCCGGCCCCCACTGCTTTTTTCCTTCCTCACCTCTGTCCGGAGAGAAATTCCAGCGGAAGGTATGGGTGACACAACCTCTTCTTTACAGGCGGCAGCCTGGCAACTCCTGCAGAAAGGCCAGCAGAACCCCACTCACACCGGGCCACCCACAAAGCTGTGGCCCCTCACTCCCTCCCACCAGCACAGCCCCGAGACTGCTGACGGGGCAGAGAATATGGAGTCAGGCACAGCTTCAGGGGCTATTGCTGCCTGGAGCGCTGTTTATATTGACCTCAACGAGGCACACCTGGGGAGGGCGGGCCGGCAGGGTAAGGCTGCCCAGGTCAGCTAATCCACAACCCTCAGGGAATCACATTGTTGAAAATGGACCCCGCTAAGGCAGAAGAGAAGCCAAGGGAAAAAAGGACACAATGCCATTTGCAGCACCGTAGATGAGTCTAGAAGTAATCACGTGACTTGTAGTAAGTCAGAAAGTGAAAGACACATATCATATCATATCACTTATAGGTGTTACCTAAAAATGGATACCAGGGCAGATATTTCCACGGAGAAGGGCAATCACAGATTCATTAAACAAACTTATGGTTCACCAAAGGAAAGGTGTGAGGATTGGTTTCATTACGATATCGGGGTTAACAGACATCTACAAACACAGGTGACATATATAATCACCAAAGACCTACAGAATACCAAGAGAGGACTACTCAACATTCTGTCATAACGTACATGGGAAAAGGATCCCAGGAAGAACAGACATGTGTATATGTGTAAAAGAACCACATCTTCCACACCTACAACAAGCCAAACATTGTAATCAAACTTGCTGTAAGGAAAAATAAAAAATTAAATTAAAAACACGAACAAGAAGTAGTGAGACAAACGTGAGGGGCTTTCTCCTGGCACATTCCATTCTAAACTCCAATCTAGAACACCACTTCCACTGAGGCTCTCTTGCCCTAGTAACCAGATTTGGTAAGGGTGAACTGCTGCCACCTTGTGGCCGTTTCACACAACAGCAGCTTTAATCCCAACGCTAATGGTCAGTTGATATTCAAAATCATTGCAGGCCTGTAAATGACACCTGCCCTGAAAACAAATCCTGGGGTCACATATCGACCAAAATATTCAAAGGACGTCCATATTTCAAAACGACCGTTTCAAAAGGCATATTTTACGCACATTAGTGTTCTGCTTCTTTTCCTTTCTTTCCTTTTTTGTTCAAAAAACACGGGAATGGAAAAAGGCATCCCTCAGAATGGGCGAAAATCGTTGCAGACGAATCAATGGACAGAGGTTTAATCTCCAATATATATAAACAGCTCATGCAGCTTAATATTAAAAAAAACAAACAACCCAAAAAAATGGCCAGAAGATCTAAAGAGACGTTTCTTCAAAGGAGACACAGAGATGGCCAAGACGCACATGAAAAGCTGCTCAACAGCACTAATTATCAGAGAAATGCAAATCAAAACTACAATGAGGTTTCACCTCACACCTGTTAGAATCGGCATCATCAGAAAATCTACAAACAACCAATTCTGGGGAGGGTGTGGACAAAAGGAGCCCTCTTCCACTATTGGTGGGAATGTAAATTGATACAGTCACTATGGAGAACAGTATGGAGTTTCCTTAAAAAAACTAGAAATAGAATTACCATCTGATCCAGCAATCCCACTTCTGGGCATATACCCAGAGAAAACCGTACATCAAAAAGGCACATTCACCACAATGTTCATTGCAGCACTATTTACAATAGCCAGGTAATGGAAGCAACCTAAATGCCCACAGACAGATGAATGGATAAAGATGTGGTACATATATGAAATGGAATATTACTCGGCCATAAAAAGGAATGAAACTGGGTCATTTGTAGAGACATCGATGGATCGAGAGACTGTCATACAGAATGAAGTAAGTCAGAAAGAGGAAAACAAATATTGTATATTAATGCATATATGTGGAGCCTAGAAATGGTACAGATGAACTGGTTTGCAGGGAAGAAATAGAGACACAGAGGTAGAGAACAAACGTATGGACACCAAGTGTGGGAAGCCATGGGGTGGTGGTGGTGGGATGAGTTGGGAGTTTGGGATTGACCTGTGTACATGTATATGCATAAAATACATAACTAATAATAACGTGCTATATAAAAAAAATAAATAAAATTAAATTTCAAAATTTTAAAAAATAAAATTTAAAATAAAACAGAAAAAAGTTCTTCCCGTCACACAGATGTATTTATAGGAATGAATTATTTCCATGCTTATATCTATAAATACATAAAAGAGGAATAAAATCTAACTTGAACCATAAAAGAAAAGAAAACCTGAACCCACGAGTTACACAGAGGAAAACCCTATCAGGGCACTTGCTCCAGTGGTAAACAATTCTGAAATTGGTCAGAGGTGGGGAACCATCTCCCATACAGCCATCAACCCACCCCCCACGCAAGGAGCGTCCTCATTGCAAAGCTGGGGGACCGTGCCGAGGCATCTCTGAGTAAACGTGAGCTGAGCCCCAGGCCAGCTGCTGCTGAACTGTTCCCACCCTTTCCAGGTAAAACACCTGAATATGTACAAGGGCTTGAAAGCCTAGAGGAAGGACCGTGGAGCCACACCAGCGACAGCACGCAGGCCAACTTGGTGCCTGCAGGCCAGCCAGGGTGGTCCTGGCCCCGGGCGCTCTTCCAGAAGCTTTCCATTGCCCTGCCTGAGATACCCCTCCTGTCCCGGCCCCCACTGCTTTTTTCCTTCCTCACCTCTGTCCGGAGAGAAATTCCAGCGGAAGGTATGGGTGACACAACCTCTTCTTTACAGGCGGCAGCCTGGCAACTCCTGCAGAAAGGCCAGCAGAACCCCACTCACACCGGGCCACCCACAAAGCTGTGGCCCCTCACTCCCTCCCACCAGCACAGCCCCGAGACTGCTGACGGGGCAGAGAATATGGAGTCAGGCACAGCTTCAGGGGCTATTGCTGCCTGGAGCGCTGTTTATATTGACCTCAACGAGGCACACCTGGGGAGGGCGGGCCGGCAGGGTAAGGCTGCCCAGGTCAGCTAATCCACAACCCTCAGGGAATCACATTGTTGAAAATGGACCCCGCTAAGGCAGAAGAGAAGCCAAGGGAATAAAGGACACAATGCCATTTGCAGCACCGTAGATGAGTCTAGAAGTAATCACGTGACTTGTAGTAAGTCAGAAAGTGAAAGACACATATCATATCATATCACTTATAGGTGTTACCTAAAAATGGATACCAGGGCAGATATTTCCACGGAAAAGGGCAATCACAGATTCATTAAACAAACTTATGGTTCACCAAAGGAAAGGTGTGAGGATTGGTTTCATTACGATATCGGGGTTAACAGACATCTACAAACACAGGTGACATATATAATCACCAAAGACCTACAGAATACCAAGAGAGGACTACTCAACATTCTGTCATAACGTACATGGGAAAAGGATCCCAGGAAGAACAGACATGTGTATATGTGTAAAAGAACCACATCTTCCACACCTACAACAAGCCAAACATTGTAATCAAACTTGCTGTAAGGAAAAATAAAAAATTAAATTAAAAACACGAACAAGAAGTAGTGAGACAAACGTGAGGGGCTTTCTCCTGGCACATTCCATTCTAAACTCCAATCTAGAACACCACTTCCACTGAGGCTCTCTTGCCCTAGTAACCAGATTTGGTAAGGGTGAACTGCTGCCACCTTGTGGCCGTTTCACACAACAGCAGCTTTAATCCCAACGCTAATGGTCAGTTGATATTCAAAATCATTGCAGGCCTGTAAATGACACCTGCCCTGAAAACAAATCCTGGGGTCACATATCGACCAAAATATTCAAAGGACGTCCATATTTCAAAACGACCGTTTCAAAAGGCATATTTTACGCACATTAGTGTTCTGCTTCTTTTCCTTTCTTTCCTTTTTTGTTCAAAAAACACGGGAATGGAAAAAGGCATCCCTCAGAATGGGCGAAAATCGTTGCAGACGAATCAATGGACAGAGGTTTAATCTCCAATATATATAAACAGCTCATGCAGCTTAATATTAAAAAAAACAAACAACCCAAAAAAATGGCCAGAAGATCTAAAGAGACGTTTCTTCAAAGGAGACACAGAGATGGCCAAGACGCACATGAAAAGCTGCTCAACAGCACTAATTATCAGAGAAATGCAAATCAAAACTACAATGAGGTTTCACCTCACACCTGTTAGAATCGGCATCATCAGAAAATCTACAAACAACCAATTCTGGGGAGGGTGTGGACAAAAGGAGCCCTCTTCCACTATTGGTGGGAATGTAAATTGATACAGTCACTATGGAGAACAGTATGGAGTTTCCTTAAAAAAACTAGAAATAGAATTACCATCTGATCCAGCAATCCCACTTCTGGGCATATACCCAGAGAAAACCGTACATCAAAAAGGCACATTCACCACAATGTTCATTGCAGCACTATTTACAATAGCCAGGTAATGGAAGCAACCTAAATGCCCACAGACAGATGAATGGATAAAGATGTGGTACATATATGAAATGGAATATTACTCGGCCATAAAAAGGAATGAAACTGGGTCATTTGTAGAGACATCGATGGATCGAGAGACTGTCATACAGAATAAAGTAAGTCAGAAAGAGGAAAACAAATATTGTATATTAATGCATATATGTGGAGCCTAGAAATGGTACAGATGAACTGGTTTGCAGGGAAGAAATAGAGACACAGAGGTACAGAACAAACGTATGGACACCAAGTGTGGGAAGCCATGGGGTGGTGGTGGTGGGATGAGTTGGGAGTTTGGGATTGACCTGTGTACATGTATATGCATAAAATACATAACTAATAATAACGTGCTATATAAAAAAATAAATAAAATTAAATTTCAAAATTTTAAAAAATAAAATTTAAAATAAAACAGAAAAAAGTTCTTCCCGTCACACAGATGTATTTATAGGAATGAATTATTTCCATGCTTATATCTATAAATACATAAAAGAGGAATAAAATCTAACTTGAACCATAAAAGAAAAGAAAACCTGAACCCACGAGTTATACAGAGGAAAACCCTATCAGGGCACTTGCTCCAGTGGTAAACAATTCTGAAATTGGTCAGAGGTGGGGAACCATCTCCCATACAGCCATCAACCCACCCCCCACGCAAGGAGCGTCCTCATTGCAAAGCTGGGGGACCGTGCCGAGGCATCTCTGAGTACACGTGAGCTGAGCCCCAGGCCAGCTGCTGCTGAACTGTTCCCACCCTTTCCAGGTAAAACACCTGAATATGTACAAGGGCTTGAAAGCCTAGAGGAAGGACCGTGGAGCCACACCAGCGACAGCACGCAGGCCAACTTGGTGCCTGCAGGCCAGCCAGGGTGGTCCTGGCCCCGGGCGCTCTTCCAGAAGCTTTCCATTGCCCTGCCTGAGATACCCCTCCTGTCCCGGCCCCCACTGCTTTTTTCCTTCCTCACCTCTGTCCGGAGAGAAATTCCAGCGGAAGGTATGGGTGACACAACCTCTTCTTTACAGGCGGCAGCCTGGCAACTCCTGCAGAAAGGCCAGCAGAACCCCACTCACACCGGGCCACCCACAAAGCTGTGGCCCCTCACTCCCTCCCACCAGCACAGCCCCGAGACTGCTGACGGGGCAGAGAATATGGAGTCAGGCACAGCTTCAGGGGCTATTGCTGCCTGGAGCGCTGTTTATATTGACCTCAACGAGGCACACCTGGGGAGGGCGGGCCGGCAGGGTAAGGCTGCCCAGGTCAGCTAATCCACAACCCTCAGGGAATCACATTGTTGAAAATGGACCCCGCTAAGGCAGAAGAGAAGCCAAGGGAATAAAGGACACAATGCCATTTGCAGCACCGTAGATGAGTCTAGAAGTAATCACGTGACTTGTAGTAAGTCAGAAAGTGAAAGACACATATCATATCATATCACTTATAGGTGTTACCTAAAAATGGATACCAGGGCAGATATTTCCACGGAAAAGGGCAATCACAGATTCATTAAACAAACTTATGGTTCACCAAAGGAAAGGTGTGAGGATTGGTTTCATTACGATATCGGGGTTAACAGACATCTACAAACACAGGTGACATATATAATCACCAAAGACCTACAGAATACCAAGAGAGGACTACTCAACATTCTGTCATAACGTACATGGGAAAAGGATCCCAGGAAGAACAGACATGTGTATATGTGTAAAAGAACCACATCTTCCACACCTACAACAAGCCAAACATTGTAATCAAACTTGCTGTAAGGAAAAAAAAAAATTAAATTAAAAACACGAACAAGAAGTAGTGAGACAAACGTGAGGGGCTTTCTCCTGGCACATTCCATTCTAAACTCCAATCTAGAACACCACTTCCACTGAGGCTCTCTTGCCCTAGTAACCAGATTTGGTAAGGGTGAACTGCTGCCACCTTGTGGCCGTTTCACACAACAGCAGCTTTAATCCCAACGCTAATGGTCAGTTGATATTCAAAATCATTGCAGGCCTGTAAATGACACCTGCCCTGAAAACAAATCCTGGGGTCACATATCGACCAAAATATTCAAAGGACGTCCATATTTCAAAACGACCGTTTCAAAAGGCATATTTTACGCACATTAGTGTTCTGCTTCTTTTCCTTTCTTTCCTTTTTTGTTCAAAAAACACGGGAATGGAAAAAGGCATCCCTCAGAATGGGCGAAAATCGTTGCAGACGAATCAATGGACAGAGGTTTAATCTCCAATATATATAAACAGCTCATGCAGCTTAATATTAAAAAAAACAAACAACCCAAAAAAATAGCCAGAAGATCTAAAGAGACGTTTCTTCAAAGGAGACACAGAGATGGCCAAGACGCACATGAAAAGCTGCTCAACAGCACTAATTATCAGAGAAATGCAAATCAAAACTACAATGAGGTTTCACCTCACACCTGTTAGAATCGGCATCATCAGAAAATCTACAAACAACCAATTCTGGGGAGGGTGTGGACAAAAGGAGCCCTCTTCCACTATTGGTGGGAATGTAAATTGATACAGTCACTATGGAGAACAGTATGGAGTTTCCTTAAAAAAACTAGAAATAGAATTACCATCTGATCCAGCAATCCCACTTCTGGGCATATACCCAGAGAAAACCGTACATCAAAAAGGCACATTCACCACAATGTTCATTGCAGCACTATTTACAATAGCCAGGTAATGGAAGCAACCTAAATGCCCACAGACAGATGAATGGATAAAGATGTGGTACATATATGAAATGGAATATTACTCGGCCATAAAAAGGAATGAAACTGGGTCATTTGTAGAGACATCGATGGATCGAGAGACTGTCATACAGAATAAAGTAAGTCAGAAAGAGGAAAACAAATATTGTATATTAATGCATATATGTGGAGCCTAGAAATGGTACAGATGAACTGGTTTGCAGGGAAGAAATAGAGACACAGAGGTACAGAACAAACGTATGGACACCAAGTGTGGGAAGCCATGGGGTGGTGGTGGTGGGATGAGTTGGGAGTTTGGGATTGACCTGTGTACATGTATATGCATAAAATACATAACTAATAATAACGTGCTATATAAAAAAATAAATAAAATTAAATTTCAAAATTTTAAAAAATAAAATTTAAAATAAAACAGAAAAAAGTTCTTCCCGTCACACAGATGTATTTATAGGAATGAATTATTTCCATGCTTATATCTATAAATACATAAAAGAGGAATAAAATCTAACTTGAACCATAAAAGAAAAGAAAACCTGAACCCACGAGTTATACAGAGGAAAACCCTATCAGGGCACTTGCTCCAGTGGTAAACAATTCTGAAATTGGTCAGAGGTGGGGAACCATCTCCCATACAGCCATCAACCCACCCCCCACGCAAGGAGCGTCCTCATTGCAAAGCTGGGGGACCGTGCCGAGGCATCTCTGAGTACACGTGAGCTGAGCCCCAGGCCAGCTGCTGCTGAACTGTTCCCACCCTTTCCAGGTAAAACACCTGAATATGTACAAGGGCTTGAAAGCCTAGAGGAAGGACCGTGGAGCCACACCAGCGACAGCACGCAGGCCAACTTGGTGCCTGCAGGCCAGCCAGGGTGGTCCTGGCCCCGGGCGCTCTTCCAGAAGCTTTCCATTGCCCTGCCTGAGATACCCCTCCTGTCCCGGCCCCCACTGCTTTTTTCCTTCCTCACCTCTGTCCGGAGAGAAATTCCAGCGGAAGGTATGGGTGACACAACCTCTTCTTTACAGGCGGCAGCCTGGCAACTCCTGCAGAAAGGCCAGCAGAACCCCACTCACACCGGGCCACCCACAAAGCTGTGGCCCCTCACTCCCTCCCACCAGCACAGCCCCGAGACTGCTGACGGGGCAGAGAATATGGAGTCAGGCACAGCTTCAGGGGCTATTGCTGCCTGGAGCGCTGTTTATATTGACCTCAACGAGGCACACCTGGGGAGGGCGGGCCGGCAGGGTAAGGCTGCCCAGGTCAGCTAATCCACAACCCTCAGGGAATCACATTGTTGAAAATGGACCCCGCTAAGGCAGAAGAGAAGCCAAGGGAATAAAGGACACAATGCCATTTGCAGCACCGTAGATGAGTCTAGAAGTAATCACGTGACTTGTAGTAAGTCAGAAAGTGAAAGACACATATCATATCATATCACTTATAGGTGTTACCTAAAAATGGATACCAGGGCAGATATTTCCACGGAAAAGGGCAATCACAGATTCATTAAACAAACTTATGGTTCACCAAAGGAAAGGTGTGAGGATTGGTTTCATTACGATATCGGGGTTAACAGACATCTACAAACACAGGTGACATATATAATCACCAAAGACCTACAGAATACCAAGAGAGGACTACTCAACATTCTGTCATAACGTACATGGGAAAAGGATCCCAGGAAGAACAGACATGTGTATATGTGTAAAAGAACCACATCTTCCACACCTACAACAAGCCAAACATTGTAATCAAACTTGCTGTAAGGAAAAATAAAAAATTAAATTAAAAACACGAACAAGAAGTAGTGAGACAAACGTGAGGGGCTTTCTCCTGGCACATTCCATTCTAAACTCCAATCTAGAACACCACTTCCACTGAGGCTCTCTTGCCCTAGTAACCAGATTTGGTAAGGGTGAACTGCTGCCACCTTGTGGCCGTTTCACACAACAGCAGCTTTAATCCCAACGCTAATGGTCAGTTGATATTCAAAATCATTGCAGGCCTGTAAATGACACCTGCCCTGAAAACAAATCCTGGGGTCACATATCGACCAAAATATTCAAAGGACGTCCATATTTCAAAACGACCGTTTCAAAAGGCATATTTTACGCACATTAGTGTTCTGCTTCTTTTCCTTTCTTTCCTTTTTTGTTCAAAAAACACGGGAATGGAAAAAGGCATCCCTCAGAATGGGCGAAAATCGTTGCAGACGAATCAATGGACAGAGGTTTAATCTCCAATATATATAAACAGCTCATGCAGCTTAATATTAAAAAAAACAAACAACCCAAAAAAATGGCCAGAAGATCTAAAGAGACGTTTCTTCAAAGGAGACACAGAGATGGCCAAGACGCACATGAAAAGCTGCTCAACAGCACTAATTATCAGAGAAATGCAAATCAAAACTACAATGAGGTTTCACCTCACACCTGTTAGAATCGGCATCATCAGAAAATCTACAAACAACCAATTCTGGGGAGGGTGTGGACAAAAGGAGCCCTCTTCCACTATTGGTGGGAATGTAAATTGATACAGTCACTATGGAGAACAGTATGGAGTTTCCTTAAAAAAACTAGAAATAGAATTACCATCTGATCCAGCAATCCCACTTCTGGGCATATACCCAGAGAAAACCGTACATCAAAAAGGCACATTCACCACAATGTTCATTGCAGCACTATTTACAATAGCCAGGTAATGGAAGCAACCTAAATGCCCACAGACAGATGAATGGATAAAGATGTGGTACATATATGAAATGGAATATTACTCGGCCATAAAAAGGAATGAAACTGGGTCATTTGTAGAGACATCGATGGATCGAGAGACTGTCATACAGAATGAAGTAAGTCAGAAAGAGGAAAACAAATATTGTATATTAATGCATATATGTGGAGCCTAGAAATGGTACAGATGAACTGGTTTGCAGGGAAGAAATAGAGACACAGAGGTAGAGAACAAACGTATGGACACCAAGTGTGGGAAGCCATGGGGTGGTGGTGGTGGGATGAGTTGGGAGTTTGGGATTGACCTGTGTACATGTATATGCATAAAATACATAACTAATAATAACGTGCTATATAAAAAAAATAAATAAAATTAAATTTCAAAATTTTAAAAAATAAAATTTAAAATAAAACAGAAAAAAGTTCTTCCCGTCACACAGATGTATTTATAGGAATGAATTATTTCCATGCTTATATCTATAAATACATAAAAGAGGAATAAAATCTAACTTGAACCATAAAAGAAAAGAAAACCTGAACCCACGAGTTATACAGAGGAAAACCCTATCAGGGCACTTGCTCCAGTGGTAAACAATTCTGAAATTGGTCAGAGGTGGGGAACCATCTCCCATACAGCCATCAACCCACCCCCCACGCAAGGAGCGTCCTCATTGCAAAGCTGGGGGACCGTGCCGAGGCATCTCTGAGTACACGTGAGCTGAGCCCCAGGCCAGCTGCTGCTGAACTGTTCCCACCCTTTCCAGGTAAAACACCTGAATATGTACAAGGGCTTGAAAGCCTAGAGGAAGGACCGTGGAGCCACACCAGCGACAGCACGCAGGCCAACTTGGTGCCTGCAGGCCAGCCAGGGTGGTCCTGGCCCCGGGCGCTCTTCCAGAAGCTTTCCATTGCCCTGCCTGAGATACCCCTCCTGTCCCGGCCCCCACTGCTTTTTTCCTTCCTCACCTCTGTCCGGAGAGAAATTCCAGCGGAAGGTATGGGTGACACAACCTCTTCTTTACAGGCGGCAGCCTGGCAACTCCTGCAGAAAGGCCAGCAGAACCCCACTCACACCGGGCCACCCACAAAGCTGTGGCCCCTCACTCCCTCCCACCAGCACAGCCCCGAGACTGCTGACGGGGCAGAGAATATGGAGTCAGGCACAGCTTCAGGGGCTATTGCTGCCTGGAGCGCTGTTTATATTGACCTCAACGAGGCACACCTGGGAAGGGCGGGCCGGCAGGGTAAGGCTGCCCAGGTCAGCTAATCCACAACCCTCAGGGAATCACATTGTTGAAAATGGACCCCGCTAAGGCAGAAGAGAAGCCAAGGGAATAAAGGACACAATGCCATTTGCAGCACCGTAGATGAGTCTAGAAGTAATCACGTGACTTGTAGTAAGTCAGAAAGTGAAAGACACATATCATATCATATCACTTATAGGTGTTACCTAAAAATGGATACCAGGGCAGATATTTCCACGGAGAAGGGCAATCACAGATTCATTAAACAAACTTATGGTTCACCAAAGGAAAGGTGTGAGGATTGGTTTCATTACGATATCGGGGTTAACAGACATCTACAAACACAGGTGACATATATAATCACCAAAGACCTACAGAATACCAAGAGAGGACTACTCAACATTCTGTCATAACGTACATGGGAAAAGGATCCCAGGAAGAACAGACATGTGTATATGTGTAAAAGAACCACATCTTCCACACCTACAACAAGCCAAACATTGTAATCAAACTTGCTGTAAGGAAAAATAAAAAATTAAATTAAAAACACGAACAAGAAGTAGTGAGACAAACGTGAGGGGCTTTCTCCTGGCACATTCCATTCTAAACTCCAATCTAGAACACCACTTCCACTGAGGCTCTCTTGCCCTAGTAACCAGATTTGGTAAGGGTGAACTGCTGCCACCTTGTGGCCGTTTCACACAACAGCAGCTTTAATCCCAACGCTAATGGTCAGTTGATATTCAAAATCATTGCAGGCCTGTAAATGACACCTGCCCTGAAAACAAATCCTGGGGTCACATATCGACCAAAATATTCAAAGGACGTCCATATTTCAAAACGACCGTTTCAAAAGGCATATTTTACGCACATTAGTGTTCTGCTTCTTTTCCTTTCTTTCCTTTTTTGTTCAAAAAACACGGGAATGGAAAAAGGCATCCCTCAGAATGGGCGAAAATCGTTGCAGACGAATCAATGGACAGAGGTTTAATCTCCAATATATATAAACAGCTCATGCAGCTTAATATTAAAAAAAACAAACAACCCAAAAAAATGGCCAGAAGATCTAAAGAGACGTTTCTTCAAAGGAGACACAGAGATGGCCAAGACGCACATGAAAAGCTGCTCAACAGCACTAATTATCAGAGAAATGCAAATCAAAACTACAATGAGGTTTCACCTCACACCTGTTAGAATCGGCATCATCAGAAAATCTACAAACAACCAATTCTGGGGAGGGTGTGGACAAAAGGAGCCCTCTTCCACTATTGGTGGGAATGTAAATTGATACAGTCACTATGGAGAACAGTATGGAGTTTCCTTAAAAAAACTAGAAATAGAATTACCATCTGATCCAGCAATCCCACTTCTGGGCATATACCCAGAGAAAACCGTACATCAAAAAGGCACATTCACCACAATGTTCATTGCAGCACTATTTACAATAGCCAGGTAATGGAAGCAACCTAAATGCCCACAGACAGATGAATGGATAAAGATGTGGTACATATATGAAATGGAATATTACTCGGCCATAAAAAGGAATGAAACTGGGTCATTTGTAGAGACATCGATGGATCGAGAGACTGTCATACAGAATGAAGTAAGTCAGAAAGAGGAAAACAAATATTGTATATTAATGCATATATGTGGAGCCTAGAAATGGTACAGATGAACTGGTTTGCAGGGAAGAAATAGAGACACAGAGGTAGAGAACAAACGTATGGACACCAAGTGTGGGAAGCCATGGGGTGGTGGTGGTGGGATGAGTTGGGAGTTTGGGATTGACCTGTGTACATGTATATGCATAAAATACATAACTAATAATAACGTGCTATATAAAAAAAAATAAATAAAATTAAATTTCAAAATTTTAAAAAATAAAATTTAAAATAAAACAGAAAAAAGTTCTTCCCGTCACACAGATGTATTTATAGGAATGAATTATTTCCATGCTTATATCTATAAATACATAAAAGAGGAATAAAATCTAACTTGAACCATAAAAGAAAAGAAAACCTGAACCCACGAGTTATACAGAGGAAAACCCTATCAGGGCACTTGCTCCAGTGGTAAACAATTCTGAAATTGGTCAGAGGTGGGGAACCATCTCCCATACAGCCATCAACCCACCCCCCACGCAAGGAGCGTCCTCATTGCAAAGCTGGGGGACCGTGCCGAGGCATCTCTGAGTACACGTGAGCTGAGCCCCAGGCCAGCTGCTGCTGAACTGTTCCCACCCTTTCCAGGTAAAACACCTGAATATGTACAAGGGCTTGAAAGCCTAGAGGAAGGACCGTGGAGCCACACCAGCGACAGCACGCAGGCCAACTTGGTGCCTGCAGGCCAGCCAGGGTGGTCCTGGCCCCGGGCGCTCTTCCAGAAGCTTTCCATTGCCCTGCCTGAGATACCCCTCCTGTCCCGGCCCCCACTGCTTTTTTCCTTCCTCACCTCTGTCCGGAGAGAAATTCCAGCGGAAGGTATGGGTGACACAACCTCTTCTTTACAGGCGGCAGCCTGGCAACTCCTGCAGAAAGGCCAGCAGAACCCCACTCACACCGGGCCACCCACAAAGCTGTGGCCCCTCACTCCCTCCCACCAGCACAGCCCCGAGACTGCTGACGGGGCAGAGAATATGGAGTCAGGCACAGCTTCAGGGGCTATTGCTGCCTGGAGCGCTGTTTATATTGACCTCAACGAGGCACACCTGGGGAGGGCGGGCCGGCAGGGTAAGGCTGCCCAGGTCAGCTAATCCACAACCCTCAGGGAATCACATTGTTGAAAATGGACCCCGCTAAGGCAGAAGAGAAGCCAAGGGAATAAAGGACACAATGCCATTTGCAGCACCGTAGATGAGTCTAGAAGTAATCACGTGACTTGTAGTAAGTCAGAAAGTGAAAGACACATATCATATCATATCACTTATAGGTGTTACCTAAAAATGGATACCAGGGCAGATATTTCCACGGAGAAGGGCAATCACAGATTCATTAAACAAACTTATGGTTCACCAAAGGAAAGGTGTGAGGATTGGTTTCATTACGATATCGGGGTTAACAGACATCTACAAACACAGGTGACATATATAATCACCAAAGACCTACAGAATACCAAGAGAGGACTACTCAACATTCTGTCATAACGTACATGGGAAAAGGATCCCAGGAAGAACAGACATGTGTATATGTGTAAAAGAACCACATCTTCCACACCTACAACAAGCCAAACATTGTAATCAAACTTGCTGTAAGGAAAAATAAAAAATTAAATTAAAAACACGAACAAGAAGTAGTGAGACAAACGTGAGGGGCTTTCTCCTGGCACATTCCATTCTAAACTCCAATCTAGAACACCACTTCCACTGAGGCTCTCTTGCCCTAGTAACCAGATTTGGTAAGGGTGAACTGCTGCCACCTTGTGGCCGTTTCACACAACAGCAGCTTTAATCCCAACGCTAATGGTCAGTTGATATTCAAAATCATTGCAGGCCTGTAAATGACACCTGCCCTGAAAACAAATCCTGGGGTCACATATCGACCAAAATATTCAAAGGACGTCCATATTTCAAAACGACCGTTTCAAAAGGCATATTTTACGCACATTAGTGTTCTGCTTCTTTTCCTTTCTTTCCTTTTTTGTTCAAAAAACACGGGAATGGAAAAAGGCATCCCTCAGAATGGGCGAAAATCGTTGCAGACGAATCAATGGACAGAGGTTTAATCTCCAATATATATAAACAGCTCATGCAGCTTAATATTAAAAAAAACAAACAACCCAAAAAAATGGCCAGAAGATCTAAAGAGACGTTTCTTCAAAGGAGACACAGAGATGGCCAAGACGCACATGAAAAGCTGCTCAACAGCACTAATTATCAGAGAAATGCAAATCAAAACTACAATGAGGTTTCACCTCACACCTGTTAGAATCGGCATCATCAGAAAATCTACAAACAACCAATTCTGGGGAGGGTGTGGACAAAAGGAGCCCTCTTCCACTATTGGTGGGAATGTAAATTGATACAGTCACTATGGAGAACAGTATGGAGTTTCCTTAAAAAAACTAGAAATAGAATTACCATCTGATCCAGCAATCCCACTTCTGGGCATATACCCAGAGAAAACCGTACATCAAAAAGGCACATTCACCACAATGTTCATTGCAGCACTATTTACAATAGCCAGGTAATGGAAGCAACCTAAATGCCCACAGACAGATGAATGGATAAAGATGTGGTACATATATGAAATGGAATATTACTCGGCCATAAAAAGGAATGAAACTGGGTCATTTGTAGAGACATCGATGGATCGAGAGACTGTCATACAGAATGAAGTAAGTCAGAAAGAGGAAAACAAATATTGTATATTAATGCATATATGTGGAGCCTAGAAATGGTACAGATGAACTGGTTTGCAGGGAAGAAATAGAGACACAGAGGTAGAGAACAAACGTATGGACACCAAGTGTGGGAAGCCATGGGGTGGTGGTGGTGGGATGAGTTGGGAGTTTGGGATTGACCTGTGTACATGTATATGCATAAAATACATAACTAATAATAACGTGCTATATAAAAAAAATAAATAAAATTAAATTTCAAAATTTTAAAAAATAAAATTTAAAATAAAACAGAAAAAAGTTCTTCCCGTCACACAGATGTATTTATAGGAATGAATTATTTCCATGCTTATATCTATAAATACATAAAAGAGGAATAAAATCTAACTTGAACCATAAAAGAAAAGAAAACCTGAACCCACGAGTTATACAGAGGAAAACCCTATCAGGGCACTTGCTCCAGTGGTAAACAATTCTGAAATTGGTCAGAGGTGGGGAACCATCTCCCATACAGCCATCAACCCACCCCCCACGCAAGGAGCGTCCTCATTGCAAAGCTGGGGGACCGTGCCGAGGCATCTCTGAGTAAACGTGAGCTGAGCCCCAGGCCAGCTGCTGCTGAACTGTTCCCACCCTTTCCAGGTAAAACACCTGAATATGTACAAGGGCTTGAAAGCCTAGAGGAAGGACCGTGGAGCCACACCAGCGACAGCACGCAGGCCAACTTGGTGCCTGCAGGCCAGCCAGGGTGGTCCTGGCCCCGGGCGCTCTTCCAGAAGCTTTCCATTGCCCTGCCTGAGATACCCCTCCTGTCCCGGCCCCCACTGCTTTTTTCCTTCCTCACCTCTGTCCGGAGAGAAATTCCAGCGGAAGGTATGGGTGACACAACCTCTTCTTTACAGGCGGCAGCCTGGCAACTCCTGCAGAAAGGCCAGCAGAACCCCACTCACACCGGGCCACCCACAAAGCTGTGGCCCCTCACTCCCTCCCACCAGCACAGCCCCGAGACTGCTGACGGGGCAGAGAATATGGAGTCAGGCACAGCTTCAGGGGCTATTGCTGCCTGGAGCGCTGTTTATATTGACCTCAACGAGGCACACCTGGGGAGGGCGGGCCGGCAGGGTAAGGCTGCCCAGGTCAGCTAATCCACAACCCTCAGGGAATCACATTGTTGAAAATGGACCCCGCTAAGGCAGAAGAGAAGCCAAGGGAATAAAGGACACAATGCCATTTGCAGCACCGTAGATGAGTCTAGAAGTAATCACGTGACTTGTAGTAAGTCAGAAAGTGAAAGACACATATCATATCATATCACTTATAGGTGTTACCTAAAAATGGATACCAGGGCAGATATTTCCACGGAGAAGGGCAATCACAGATTCATTAAACAAACTTATGGTTCACCAAAGGAAAGGTGTGAGGATTGGTTTCATTACGATATCGGGGTTAACAGACATCTACAAACACAGGTGACATATATAATCACCAAAGACCTACAGAATACCAAGAGAGGACTACTCAACATTCTGTCATAACGTACATGGGAAAAGGATCCCAGGAAGAACAGACATGTGTATATGTGTAAAAGAACCACATCTTCCACACCTACAACAAGCCAAACATTGTAATCAAACTTGCTGTAAGGAAAAATAAAAAATTAAATTAAAAACACGAACAAGAAGTAGTGAGACAAACGTGAGGGGCTTTCTCCTGGCACATTCCATTCTAAACTCCAATCTAGAACACCACTTCCACTGAGGCTCTCTTGCCCTAGTAACCAGATTTGGTAAGGGTGAACTGCTGCCACCTTGTGGCCGTTTCACACAACAGCAGCTTTAATCCCAACGCTAATGGTCAGTTGATATTCAAAATCATTGCAGGCCTGTAAATGACACCTGCCCTGAAAACAAATCCTGGGGTCACATATCGACCAAAATATTCAAAGGACGTCCATATTTCAAAACGACCGTTTCAAAAGGCATATTTTACGCACATTAGTGTTCTGCTTCTTTTCCTTTCTTTCCTTTTTTGTTCAAAAAACACGGGAATGGAAAAAGGCATCCCTCAGAATGGGCGAAAATCGTTGCAGACGAATCAATGGACAGAGGTTTAATCTCCAATATATATAAACAGCTCATGCAGCTTAATATTAAAAAAAACAAACAACCCCAAAAAATGGCCAGAAGATCTAAAGAGACGTTTCTTCAAAGGAGACACAGAGATGGCCAAGACGCACATGAAAAGCTGCTCAACAGCACTAATTATCAGAGAAATGCAAATCAAAACTACAATGAGGTTTCACCTCACACCTGTTAGAATCGGCATCATCAGAAAATCTACAAACAACCAATTCTGGGGAGGGTGTGGACAAAAGGAGCCCTCTTCCACTATTGGTGGGAATGTAAATTGATACAGTCACTATGGAGAACAGTATGGAGTTTCCTTAAAAAAACTAGAAATAGAATTACCATCTGATCCAGCAATCCCACTTCTGGGCATATACCCAGAGAAAACCGTACATCAAAAAGGCACATTCACCACAATGTTCATTGCAGCACTATTTACAATAGCCAGGTAATGGAAGCAACCTAAATGCCCACAGACAGATGAATGGATAAAGATGTGGTACATATATGAAATGGAATATTACTCGGCCATAAAAAGGAATGAAACTGGGTCATTTGTAGAGACATCGATGGATCGAGAGACTGTCATACAGAATGAAGTAAGTCAGAAAGAGGAAAACAAATATTGTATATTAATGCATATATGTGGAGCCTAGAAATGGTACAGATGAACTGGTTTGCAGGGAAGAAATAGAGACACAGAGGTAGAGAACAAACGTATGGACACCAAGTGTGGGAAGCCATGGGGTGGTGGTGGTGGGATGAGTTGGGAGTTTGGGATTGACCTGTGTACATGTATATGCATAAAATACATAACTAATAATAACGTGCTATATAAAAAAAATAAATAAAATTAAATTTCAAAATTTTAAAAAATAAAATTTAAAATAAAACAGAAAAAAGTTCTTCCCGTCACACAGATGTATTTATAGGAATGAATTATTTCCATGCTTATATCTATAAATACATAAAAGAGGAATAAAATCTAACTTGAACCATAAAAGAAAAGAAAACCTGAACCCACGAGTTATACAGAGGAAAACCCTATCAGGGCACTTGCTCCAGTGGTAAACAATTCTGAAATTGGTCAGAGGTGGGGAACCATCTCCCATACAGCCATCAACCCACCCCCCACGCAAGGAGCGTCCTCATTGCAAAGCTGGGGGACCGTGCCGAGGCATCTCTGAGTACACGTGAGCTGAGCCCCAGGCCAGCTGCTGCTGAACTGTTCCCACCCTTTCCAGGTAAAACACCTGAATATGTACAAGGGCTTGAAAGCCTAGAGGAAGGACCGTGGAGCCACACCAGCGACAGCACGCAGGCCAACTTGGTGCCTGCAGGCCAGCCAGGGTGGTCCTGGCCCCGGGCGCTCTTCCAGAAGCTTTCCATTGCCCTGCCTGAGATACCCCTCCTGTCCCGGCCCCCACTGCTTTTTTCCTTCCTCACCTCTGTCCGGAGAGAAATTCCAGCGGAAGGTATGGGTGACACAACCTCTTCTTTACAGGCGGCAGCCTGGCAACTCCTGCAGAAAGGCCAGCAGAACCCCACTCACACCGGGCCACCCACAAAGCTGTGGCCCCTCACTCCCTCCCACCAGCACAGCCCCGAGACTGCTGACGGGGCAGAGAATATGGAGTCAGGCACAGCTTCAGGGGCTATTGCTGCCTGGAGCGCTGTTTATATTGACCTCAACGAGGCACACCTGGGGAGGGCGGGCCGGCAGGGTAAGGCTGCCCAGGTCAGCTAATCCACAACCCTCAGGGAATCACATTGTTGAAAATGGACCCCGCTAAGGCAGAAGAGAAGCCAAGGGAAAAAAGGACACAATGCCATTTGCAGCACCGTAGATGAGTCTAGAAGTAATCACGTGACTTGTAGTAAGTCAGAAAGTGAAAGACACATATCATATCATATCACTTATAGGTGTTACCTAAAAATGGATACCAGGGCAGATATTTCCACGGAGATGGGCAATCACAGATTCATTAAACAAACTTATGGTTCACCAAAGGAAAGGTGTGAGGATTGGTTTCATTACGATATCGGGGTTAACAGACATCTACAAACACAGGTGACATATATAATCACCAAAGACCTACAGAATACCAAGAGAGGACTACTCAACATTCTGTCATAACGTACATGGGAAAAGGATCCCAGGAAGAACAGACATGTGTATATGTGTAAAAGAACCACATCTTCCACACCTACAACAAGCCAAACATTGTAATCAAACTTGCTGTAAGGAAAAATAAAAAATTAAATTAAAAACACGAACAAGAAGTAGTGAGACAAACGTGAGGGGCTTTCTCCTGGCACATTCCATTCTAAACTCCAATCTAGAACACCACTTCCACTGAGGCTCTCTTGCCCTAGTAACCAGATTTGGTAAGGGTGAACTGCTGCCACCTTGTGGCCGTTTCACACAACAGCAGCTTTAATCCCAACGCTAATGGTCAGTTGATATTCAAAATCATTGCAGGCCTGTAAATGACACCTGCCCTGAAAACAAATCCTGGGGTCACATATCGACCAAAATATTCAAAGGACGTCCATATTTCAAAACGACCGTTTCAAAAGGCATATTTTACGCACATTAGTGTTCTGCTTCTTTTCCTTTCTTTCCTTTTTTGTTCAAAAAACACGGGAATGGAAAAAGGCATCCCTCAGAATGGGCGAAAATCGTTGCAGACGAATCAATGGACAGAGGTTTAATCTCCAATATATATAAACAGCTCATGCAGCTTAATATTAAAAAAAAACAAACAACCCCAAAAAATGGCCAGAAGATCTAAAGAGACGTTTCTTCAAAGGAGACACAGAGATGGCCAAGACGCACATGAAAAGCTGCTCAACAGCACTAATTATCAGAGAAATGCAAATCAAAACTACAATGAGGTTTCACCTCACACCTGTTAGAATCGGCATCATCAGAAAATCTACAAACAACCAATTCTGGGGAGGGTGTGGACAAAAGGAGCCCTCTTCCACTATTGGTGGGAATGTAAATTGATACAGTCACTATGGAGAACAGTATGGAGTTTCCTTAAAAAAACTAGAAATAGAATTACCATCTGATCCAGCAATCCCACTTCTGGGCATATACCCAGAGAAAACCGTACATCAAAAAGGCACATTCACCACAATGTTCATTGCAGCACTATTTACAATAGCCAGGTAATGGAAGCAACCTAAATGCCCACAGACAGATGAATGGATAAAGAGGTGGTACATATATGAAATGGAATATTACTCGGCCATAAAAAGGAATGAAACTGGGTCATTTGTAGAGACATCGATGGATCGAGAGACTGTCATACAGAATGAAGTAAGTCAGAAAGAGGAAAACAAATATTGTATATTAATGCATATATGTGGAGCCTAGAAATGGTACAGATGAACTGGTTTGCAGGGAAGAAATAGAGACACAGAGGTAGAGAACAAACGTATGGACACCAAGTGTGGGAAGCCATGGGGTGGTGGTGGTGGGATGAGTTGGGAGTTTGGGATTGACCTGTGTACATGTATATGCCTAAAATACATAACTAATAATAACGTGCTATATAAAAAAAATAAATAAAATTAAATTTCAAAATTTTAAAAAATAAAATTTAAAATAAAACAGAAAAAAGTTCTTCCCGTCACACAGATGTATTTATAGGAATGAATTATTTCCATGCTTATATCTATAAATACATAAAAGAGGAATAAAATCTAACTTGAACCATAAAAGAAAAGAAAACCTGAACCCACGAGTTATACAGAGGAAAACCCTATCAGGGCACTTGCTCCAGTGGTAAACAATTCTGAAATTGGTCAGAGGTGGGGAACCATCTCCCATACAGCCATCAACCCACCCCCCACGCAAGGAGCGTCCTCATTGCAAAGCTGGGGGACCGTGCCGAGGCATCTCTGAGTAAACGTGAGCTGAGCCCCAGGCCAGCTGCTGCTGAACTGTTCCCACCCTTTCCAGGTAAAACACCTGAATATGTACAAGGGCTTGAAAGCCTAGAGGAAGGACCGTGGAGCCACACCAGCGACAGCACGCAGGCCAACTTGGTGCCTGCAGGCCAGCCAGGGTGGTCCTGGCCCCGGGCGCTCTTCCAGAAGCTTTCCATTGCCCTGCCTGAGATACCCCTCCTGTCCCGGCCCCCACTGCTTTTTTCCTTCCTCACCTCTGTCCGGAGAGAAATTCCAGCGGAAGGTATGGGTGACACAACCTCTTCTTTACAGGCGGCAGCCTGGCAACTCCTGCAGAAAGGCCAGCAGAACCCCACTCACACCGGGCCACCCACAAAGCTGTGGCCCCTCACTCCCTCCCACCAGCACAGCCCCGAGACTGCTGACGGGGCAGAGAATATGGAGTCAGGCACAGCTTCAGGGGCTATTGCTGCCTGGAGCGCTGTTTATATTGACCTCAACGAGGCACACCTGGGGAGGGCGGGCCGGCAGGGTAAGGCTGCCCAGGTCAGCTAATCCACAACCCTCAGGGAATCACATTGTTGAAAATGGACCCCGCTAAGGCAGAAGAGAAGCCAAGGGAAAAAAGGACACAATGCCATTTGCAGCACCGTAGATGAGTCTAGAAGTAATCACGTGACTTGTAGTAAGTCAGAAAGTGAAAGACACATATCATATCATATCACTTATAGGTGTTACCTAAAAATGGATACCAGGGCAGATATTTCCACGGAGAAGGGCAATCACAGATTCATTAAACAAACTTATGGTTCACCAAAGGAAAGGTGTGAGGATTGGTTTCATTACGATATCGGGGTTAACAGACATCTACAAACACAGGTGACATATATAATCACCAAAGACCTACAGAATACCAAGAGAGGACTACAGAACAATTCTGTCATAACGTACATGGGAAAAGGATCCCAGGAAGAACAGACATGTGTATATGTGTAAAAGAACCACATCTTCCACACCTACAACAAGCCAAACATTGTAATCAAACTTGCTGTAAGAAAAAATAAAAAATTAAATTAAAAACACGAACAAGAAGTAGTGAGACAAACGTGAGGGGCTTTCTCCTGGCACATTCCATTCTAAACTCCAATCTAGAACACCACTTCCACTGAGGCTCTCTTGCCCTAGTAACCAGATTTGGTAAGGGTGAACTGCTGCCACCTTGTGGCCGTTTCACACAACAGCAGCTTTAATCCCAACGCTAATGGTCAGTTGATATTCAAAATCATTGCAGGCCTGTAAATGACACCTGCCCTGAAAACAAATCCTGGGGTCACATATCGACCAAAATATTCAAAGGACGTCCATATTTCAAAACGACCGTTTCAAAAGGCATATTTTACGCACATTAGTGTTCTGCTTCTTTTCCTTTCTTTCCTTTTTTGTTCAAAAAACACGGGAATGGAAAAAGGCATCCCTCAGAATGGGCGAAAATCGTTGCAGACGAATCAATGGACAGAGGTTTAAACTCCAATATATATAAACAGCTCATGCAGCTTAATATTAAAAAAAACAAACAACCCCAAAAAATGGCCAGAAGATCTAAAGAGACGTTTCTTCAAAGGAGACACAGAGATGGCCAAGACGCACATGAAAAGCTGCTCAACAGCACTAATTATCAGAGAAATGCAAATCAAAACTACAATGAGGTTTCACCTCACACCTGTTAGAATCGGCATCATCAGAAAATCTACAAACAACCAATTCTGGGGAGGGTGTGGACAAAAGGAGCCCTCTTCCACTATTGGTGGGAATGTAAATTGATACAGTCACTATGGAGAACAGTATGGAGTTTCCTTAAAAAAACTAGAAATAGAATTACCATCTGATCCAGCAATCCCACTTCTGGGCATATACCCAGAGAAAACCGTACATCAAAAAGGCACATTCACCACAATGTTCATTGCAGCACTATTTACAATAGCCAGGTAATGGAAGCAACCTAAATGCCCACAGACAGATGAATGGATAAAGAGGTGGTACATATATGAAATGGAATATTACTCGGCCATAAAAAGGAATGAAACTGGGTCATTTGTAGAGACATCGATGGATCGAGAGACTGTCATACAGAATGAAGTAAGTCAGAAAGAGGAAAACAAATATTGTATATTAATGCATATATGTGGAGCCTAGAAATGGTACAGATGAACTGGTTTGCAGGGAAGAAATAGAGACACAGAGGTAGAGAACAAACGTATGGACACCAAGTGTGGGAAGCCATGGGGTGGTGGTGGTGGGATGAGTTGGGAGTTTGGGATTGACCTGTGTACATGTATATGCCTAAAATACATAACTAATAATAACGTGCTATATAAAAAAAATAAATAAAATTAAATTTCAAAATTTTAAAAAATAAAATTTAAAATAAAACAGAAAAAAGTTCTTCCCGTCACACAGATGTATTTATAGGAATGAATTATTTCCATGCTTATATCTATAAATACATAAAAGAGGAATAAAATCTAACTTGAACCATAAAAGAAAAGAAAACCTGAACCCACGAGTTATACAGAGGAAAACCCTATCAGGGCACTTGCTCCAGTGGTAAACAATTCTGAAATTGGTCAGAGGTGGGGAACCATCTCCCATACAGCCATCAACCCACCCCCCACGCAAGGAGCGTCCTCATTGCAAAGCTGGGGGACCGTGCCGAGGCATCTCTGAGTACACGTGAGCTGAGCCCCAGGCCAGCTGCTGCTGAACTGTTCCCACCCTTTCCAGGTAAAACACCTGAATATGTACAAGGGCTTGAAAGCCTAGAGGAAGGACCGTGGAGCCACACCAGCGACAGCACGCAGGCCAACTTGGTGCGGGCAGGCCAGCCAGGGTGGTCCTGGCCCCGGGCGCTCTTCCAGAAGCTTTCCATTGCCCTGCCTGAGATACCCCTCCTGTCCCGGCCCCCACTGCTTTTTTCCTTCCTCACCTCTGTCCGGAGAGAAATTCCAGCGGAAGGTATGGGTGACACAACCTCTTCTTTACAGGCGGCAGCCTGGCAACTCCTGCAGAAAGGCCAGCAGAACCCCACTCACACCGGGCCACCCACAAAGCTGTGGCCCCTCACTCCCTCCCACCAGCACAGCCCCGAGACTGCTGACGGGGCAGAGAATATGGAGTCAGGCACAGCTTCAGGGGCTATTGCTGCCTGGAGCGCTGTTTATATTGACCTCAACGAGGCACACCTGGGGAGGGCGGGCCGGCAGGGTAAGGCTGCCCAGGTCAGCTAATCCACAACCCTCAGGGAATCACATTGTTGAAAATGGACCCCGCTAAGGCAGAAGAGAAGCCAAGGGAAAAAAGGACACAATGCCATTTGCAGCACCGTAGATGAGTCTAGAAGTAATCACGTGACTTGTAGTAAGTCAGAAAGTGAAAGACACATATCATATCATATCACTTATAGGTGTTACCTAAAAATGGATACCAGGGCAGATATTTCCACGGAGAAGGGCAATCACAGATTCATTAAACAAACTTATGGTTCACCAAAGGAAAGGTGTGAGGATTGGTTTCATTACGATATCGGGGTTAACAGACATCTACAAACACAGGTGACATATATAATCACCAAAGACCTACAGAATACCAAGAGAGGACTACAGAACAATTCTGTCATAACGTACATGGGAAAAGGATCCCAGGAAGAACAGACATGTGTATATGTGTAAAAGAACCACATCTTCCACACCTACAACAAGCCAAACATTGTAATCAAACTTGCTGTAAGGAAAAATAAAAAATTAAATTAAAAACACGAACAAGAAGTAGTGAGACAAACGTGAGGGGCTTTCTCCTGGCACATTCCATTCTAAACTCCAATCTAGAACACCACTTCCACTGAGGCTCTCTTGCCCTAGTAACCAGATTTGGTAAGGGTGAACTGCTGCCACCTTGTGGCCGTTTCACACAACAGCAGCTTTAATCCCAACGCTAATGGTCAGTTGATATTCAAAATCATTGCAGGCCTGTAAATGACACCTGCCCTGAAAACAAATCCTGGGGTCACATATCGACCAAAATATTCAAAGGACGTCCATATTTCAAAACGACCGTTTCAAAAGGCATATTTTACGCACATTAGTGTTCTGCTTCTTTTCCTTTCTTTCCTTTTTTGTTCAAAAAACACGGGAATGGAAAAAGGCATCCCTCAGAATGGGCGAAAATCGTTGCAGACGAATCAATGGACAGAGGTTTAATCTCCAATATATATAAACAGCTCATGCAGCTTAATATTAAAAAAAAACAAACAACCCCAAAAAATGGCCAGAAGATCTAAAGAGACGTTTCTTCAAAGGAGACACAGAGATGGCCAAGACGCACATGAAAAGCTGCTCAACAGCACTAATTATCAGAGAAATGCAAATCAAAACTACAATGAGGTTTCACCTCACACCTGTTAGAATCGGCATCATCAGAAAATCTACAAACAACCAATTCTGGGGAGGGTGTGGACAAAAGGAGCCCTCTTCCACTATTGGTGGGAATGTAAATTGATACAGTCACTATGGAGAACAGTATGGAGTTTCCTTAAAAAATCTAGAAATAGAATTACCATCTGATCCAGCAATCCCACTTCTGGGCATATACCCAGAGAAAACCGTACATCAAAAAGGCACATTCACCACAATGTTCATTGCAGCACTATTTACAATAGCCAGGTAATGGAAGCAACCTAAATGCCCACAGACAGATGAATGGATAAAGATGTGGTACATATATGAAATGGAATATTACTCGGCCATAAAAAGGAATGAAACTGGGTCATTTGTAGAGACATCGATGGATCGAGAGACTGTCATACAGAATGAAGTAAGTCAGAAAGAGGAAAACAAATATTGTATATTAATGCATATATGTGGAGCCTAGAAATGGTACAGATGAACTGGTTTGCAGGGAAGAAATAGAGACACAGAGGTAGAGAACAAACGTATGGACACCAAGTGTGGGAAGCCATGGGGTGGTGGTGGTGGGATGAGTTGGGAGTTTGGGATTGACCTGTGTACATGTATATGCCTAAAATACATAACTAATAATAACGTGCTATATAAAAAAAATAAATAAAATTAAATTTCAAAATTTTAAAAAATAAAATTTAAAATAAAACAGAAAAAAGTTCTTCCCGTCACACAGATGTATTTATAGGAATGAATTATTTCCATGCTTATATCTATAAATACATAAAAGAGGAATAAAATCTAACTTGAACCATAAAAGAAAAGAAAACCTGAACCCACGAGTTATACAGAGGAAAACCCTATCAGGGCACTTGCTCCAGTGGTAAACAATTCTGAAATTGGTCAGAGGTGGGGAACCATCTCCCATACAGCCATCAACCCACCCCCCACGCAAGGAGCGTCCTCATTGCAAAGCTGGGGGACCGTGCCGAGGCATCTCTGAGTAAACGTGAGCTGAGCCCCAGGCCAGCTGCTGCTGAACTGTTCCCACCCTTTCCAGGTAAAACACCTGAATATGTACAAGGGCTTGAAAGCCTAGAGGAAGGACCGTGGAGCCACACCAGCGACAGCACGCAGGCCAACTTGGTGCCGGCAGGCCAGCCAGGGTGGTCCTGGCCCCGGGCGCTCTTCCAGAAGCTTTCCATTGCCCTGCCTGAGATACCCCTCCTGTCCCGGCCCCCACTGCTTTTTTCCTTCCTCACCTCTGTCCGGAGAGAAATTCCAGCGGAAGGTATGGGTGACACAACCTCTTCTTTACAGGCGGCAGCCTGGCAACTCCTGCAGAAAGGCCAGCAGAACCCCACTCACACCGGGCCACCCACAAAGCTGTGGCCCCTCACTCCCTCCCACCAGCACAGCCCCGAGACTGCTGACGGGGCAGAGAATATGGAGTCAGGCACAGCTTCAGGGGCTATTGCTGCCTGGAGCGCTGTTTATATTGACCTCAACGAGGCACACCTGGGGAGGGCGGGCCGGCAGGGTAAGGCTGCCCAGGTCAGCTAATCCACAACCCTCAGGGAATCACATTGTTGAAAATGGACCCCGCTAAGGCAGAAGAGAAGCCAAGGGAAAAAAGGACACAATGCCATTTGCAGCACCGTAGATGAGTCTAGAAGTAATCACGTGACTTGTAGTAAGTCAGAAAGTGAAAGACACATATCATATCATATCACTTATAGGTGTTACCTAAAAATGGATACCAGGGCAGATATTTCCACGGAGAAGGGCAATCACAGATTCATTAAACAAACTTATGGTTCACCAAAGGAAAGGTGTGAGGATTGGTTTCATTACGATATCGGGGTTAACAGACATCTACAAACACAGGTGACATATATAATCACCAAAGACCTACAGAATACCAAGAGAGGACTACTCAACATTCTGTCATAACGTACATGGGAAAAGGATCCCAGGAAGAACAGACATGTGTATATGTGTAAAAGAACCACATCTTCCACACCTACAACAAGCCAAACATTGTAATCAAACTTGCTGTAAGAAAAAATAAAAAATTAAATTAAAAACACGAACAAGAAGTAGTGAGACAAACGTGAGGGGCTTTCTCCTGGCACATTCCATTCTAAACTCCAATCTAGAACACCACTTCCACTGAGGCTCTCTTGCCCTAGTAACCAGATTTGGTAAGGGTGAACTGCTGCCACCTTGTGGCCGTTTCACACAACAGCAGCTTTAATCCCAACGCTAATGGTCAGTTGATATTCAAAATCATTGCAGGCCTGTAAATGACACCTGCCCTGAAAACAAATCCTGGGGTCACATATCGACCAAAATATTCAAAGGACGTCCATATTTCAAAACGACCGTTTCAAAAGGCATATTTTACGCACATTAGTGTTCTGCTTCTTTTCCTTTCTTTCCTTTTTTGTTCAAAAAACACGGGAATGGAAAAAGGCATCCCTCAGAATGGGCGAAAATCGTTGCAGACGAATCAATGGACAGAGGTTTAATCTCCAATATATATAAACAGCTCATGCAGCTTAATATTAAAAAAAAACAAACAACCCCAAAAAATGGCCAGAAGATCTAAAGAGACGTTTCTTCAAAGGAGACACAGAGATGGCCAAGACGCACATGAAAAGCTGCTCAACAGCACTAATTATCAGAGAAATGCAAATCAAAACTACAATGAGGTTTCACCTCACACCTGTTAGAATCGGCATCATCAGAAAATCTACAAACAACCAATTCTGGGGAGGGTGTGGACAAAAGGAGCCCTCTTCCACTATTGGTGGGAATGTAAATTGATACAGTCACTATGGAGAACAGTATGGAGTTTCCTTAAAAAAACTAGAAATAGAATTACCATCTGATCCAGCAATCCCACTTCTGGGCATATACCCAGAGAAAACCGTACATCAAAAAGGCACATTCACCACAATGTTCATTGCAGCACTATTTACAATAGCCAGGTAATGGAAGCAACCTAAATGCCCACAGACAGATGAATGGATAAAGATGTGGTACATATATGAAATGGAATATTACTCGGCCATAAAAAGGAATGAAACTGGGTCATTTGTAGAGACATCGATGGATCGAGAGACTGTCATACAGAATGAAGTAAGTCAGAAAGAGGAAAACAAATATTGTATATTAATGCATATATGTGGAGCCTAGAAATGGTACAGATGAACTGGTTTGCAGGGAAGAAATAGAGACACAGAGGTAGAGAACAAACGTATGGACACCAAGTGTGGGAAGCCATGGGGTGGTGGTGGTGGGATGAGTTGGGAGTTTGGGATTGACCTGTGTACATGTATATGCCTAAAATACATAACTAATAATAACGTGCTATATAAAAAAAATAAATAAAATTAAATTTCAAAATTTTAAAAAATAAAATTTAAAATAAAACAGAAAAAAGTTCTTCCCGTCACACAGATGTATTTATAGGAATGAATTATTTCCATGCTTATATCTATAAATACATAAAAGAGGAATAAAATCTAACTTGAACCATAAAAGAAAAGAAAACCTGAACCCACGAGTTATACAGAGGAAAACCCTATCAGGGCACTTGCTCCAGTGGTAAACAATTCTGAAATTGGTCAGAGGTGGGGAACCATCTCCCATACAGCCATCAACCCACCCCCCACGCAAGGAGCGTCCTCATTGCAAAGCTGGGGGACCGTGCCGAGGCATCTCTGAGTAAACGTGAGCTGAGCCCCAGGCCAGCTGCTGCTGAACTGTTCCCACCCTTTCCAGGTAAAACACCTGAATATGTACAAGGGCTTGAAAGCCTAGAGGAAGGACCGTGGAGCCACACCAGCGACAGCACGCAGGCCAACTTGGTGCCTGCAGGCCAGCCAGGGTGGTCCTGGCCCCGGGCGCTCTTCCAGAAGCTTTCCATTGCCCTGCCTGAGATACCCCTCCTGTCCCGGCCCCCACTGCTTTTTTCCTTCCTCACCTCTGTCCGGAGAGAAATTCCAGCGGAAGGTATGGGTGACACAACCTCTTCTTTACAGGCGGCAGCCTGGCAACTCCTGCAGAAAGGCCAGCAGAACCCCACTCACACCGGGCCACCCACAAAGCTGTGGCCCCTCACTCCCTCCCACCAGCACAGCCCCGAGACTGCTGACGGGGCAGAGAATATGGAGTCAGGCACAGCTTCAGGGGCTATTGCTGCCTGGAGCGCTGTTTATATTGACCTCAACGAGGCACACCTGGGGAGGGCGGGCCGGCAGGGTAAGGCTGCCCAGGTCAGCTAATCCACAACCCTCAGGGAATCACATTGTTGAAAATGGACCCCGCTAAGGCAGAAGAGAAGCCAAGGGAAAAAAGGACACAATGCCATTTGCAGCACCGTAGATGAGTCTAGAAGTAATCACGTGACTTGTAGTAAGTCAGAAAGTGAAAGACACATATCATATCATATCACTTATAGGTGTTACCTAAAAATGGATACCAGGGCAGATATTTCCACGGAGAAGGGCAATCACAGATTCATTAAACAAACTTATGGTTCACCAAAGGAAAGGTGTGAGGATTGGTTTCATTACGATATCGGGGTTAACAGACATCTACAAACACAGGTGACATATATAATCACCAAAGACCTACAGAATACCAAGAGAGGACTACTCAACATTCTGTCATAACGTACATGGGAAAAGGATCCCAGGAAGAACAGACATGTGTATATGTGTAAAAGAACCACATCTTCCACACCTACAACAAGCCAAACATTGTAATCAAACTTGCTGTAAGAAAAAATAAAAAATTAAATTAAAAACACGAACAAGAAGTAGTGAGACAAACGTGAGGGGCTTTCTCCTGGCACATTCCATTCTAAACTCCAATCTAGAACACCACTTCCACTGAGGCTCTCTTGCCCTAGTAACCAGATTTGGTAAGGGTGAACTGCTGCCACCTTGTGGCCGTTTCACACAACAGCAGCTTTAATCCCAACGCTAATGGTCAGTTGATATTCAAAATCATTGCAGGCCTGTAAATGACACCTGCCCTGAAAACAAATCCTGGGGTCACATATCGACCAAAATATTCAAAGGACGTCCATATTTCAAAACGACCGTTTCAAAAGGCATATTTTACGCACATTAGTGTTCTGCTTCTTTTCCTTTCTTTCCTTTTTTGTTCAAAAAACACGGGAATGGAAAAAGGCATCCCTCAGAATGGGCGAAAATCGTTGCAGACGAATCAATGGACAGAGGTTTAATCTCCAATATATATAAACAGCTCATGCAGCTTAATATTAAAAAAAAACAAACAACCCCAAAAAATGGCCAGAAGATCTAAAGAGACGTTTCTTCAAAGGAGACACAGAGATGGCCAAGACGCACATGAAAAGCTGCTCAACAGCACTAATTATCAGAGAAATGCAAATCAAAACTACAATGAGGTTTCACCTCACACCTGTTAGAATCGGCATCATCAGAAAATCTACAAACAACCAATTCTGGGGAGGGTGTGGACAAAAGGAGCCCTCTTCCACTATTGGTGGGAATGTAAATTGATACAGTCACTATGGAGAACAGTATGGAGTTTCCTTAAAAAAACTAGAAATAGAATTACCATCTGATCCAGCAATCCCACTTCTGGGCATATACCCAGAGAAAACCGTACATCAAAAAGGCACATTCACCACAATGTTCATTGCAGCACTATTTACAATAGCCAGGTAATGGAAGCAACCTAAATGCCCACAGACAGATGAATGGATAAAGAGGTGGTACATATATGAAATGGAATATTACTCGGCCATAAAAAGGAATGAAACTGGGTCATTTGTAGAGACATCGATGGATCGAGAGACTGTCATACAGAATGAAGTAAGTCAGAAAGAGGAAAACAAATATTGTATATTAATGCATATATGTGGAGCCTAGAAATGGTACAGATGAACTGGTTTGCAGGGAAGAAATAGAGACACAGAGGTAGAGAACAAACGTATGGACACCAAGTGTGGGAAGCCATGGGGTGGTGGTGGTGGGATGAGTTGGGAGTTTGGGATTGACCTGTGTACATGTATATGCCTAAAATACATAACTAATAATAACGTGCTATATAAAAAAAATAAATAAAATTAAATTTCAAAATTTTAAAAAATAAAATTTAAAATAAAACAGAAAAAAGTTCTTCCCGTCACACAGATGTATTTATAGGAATGAATTATTTCCATGCTTATATCTATAAATACATAAAAGAGGAATAAAATCTAACTTGAACCATAAAAGAAAAGAAAACCTGAACCCACGAGTTATACAGAGGAAAACCCTATCAGGGCACTTGCTCCAGTGGTAAACAATTCTGAAATTGGTCAGAGGTGGGGAACCATCTCCCATACAGCCATCAACCCACCCCCCACGCAAGGAGCGTCCTCATTGCAAAGCTGGGGGACCGTGCCGAGGCATCTCTGAGTAAACGTGAGCTGAGCCCCAGGCCAGCTGCTGCTGAACTGTTCCCACCCTTTCCAGGTAAAACACCTGAATATGTACAAGGGCTTGAAAGCCTAGAGGAAGGACCGTGGAGCCACACCAGCGACAGCACGCAGGCCAACTTGGTGCCTGCAGGCCAGCCAGGGTGGTCCTGGCCCCGGGCGCTCTTCCAGAAGCTTTCCATTGCCCTGCCTGAGATACCCCTCCTGTCCCGGCCCCCACTGCTTTTTTCCTTCCTCACCTCTGTCCGGAGAGAAATTCCAGCGGAAGGTATGGGTGACACAACCTCTTCTTTACAGGCGGCAGCCTGGCAACTCCTGCAGAAAGGCCAGCAGAACCCCACTCACACCGGGCCACCCACAAAGCTGTGGCCCCTCACTCCCTCCCACCAGCACAGCCCCGAGACTGCTGACGGGGCAGAGAATATGGAGTCAGGCACAGCTTCAGGGGCTATTGCTGCCTGGAGCGCTGTTTATATTGACCTCAACGAGGCACACCTGGGGAGGGCGGGCCGGCAGGGTAAGGCTGCCCAGGTCAGCTAATCCACAACCCTCAGGGAATCACATTGTTGAAAATGGACCCCGCTAAGGCAGAAGAGAAGCCAAGGGAAAAAAGGACACAATGCCATTTGCAGCACCGTAGATGAGTCTAGAAGTAATCACGTGACTTGTAGTAAGTCAGAAAGTGAAAGACACATATCATATCATATCACTTATAGGTGTTACCTAAAAATGGATACCAGGGCAGATATTTCCACGGAGAAGGGCAATCACAGATTCATTAAACAAACTTATGGTTCACCAAAGGAAAGGTGTGAGGATTGGTTTCATTACGATATCGGGGTTAACAGACATCTACAAACACAGGTGACATATATAATCACCAAAGACCTACAGAATACCAAGAGAGGACTACTCAACATTCTGTCATAACGTACATGGGAAAAGGATCCCAGGAAGAACAGACATGTGTATATGTGTAAAAGAACCACATCTTCCACACCTACAACAAGCCAAACATTGTAATCAAACTTGCTGTAAGAAAAAATAAAAAATTAAATTAAAAACACGAACAAGAAGTAGTGAGACAAACGTGAGGGGCTTTCTCCTGGCACATTCCATTCTAAACTCCAATCTAGAACACCACTTCCACTGAGGCTCTCTTGCCCTAGTAACCAGATTTGGTAAGGGTGAACTGCTGCCACCTTGTGGCCGTTTCACACAACAGCAGCTTTAATCCCAACGCTAATGGTCAGTTGATATTCAAAATCATTGCAGGCCTGTAAATGACACCTGCCCTGAAAACAAATCCTGGGGTCACATATCGACCAAAATATTCAAAGGACGTCCATATTTCAAAACGACCGTTTCAAAAGGCATATTTTACGCACATTAGTGTTCTGCTTCTTTTCCTTTCTTTCCTTTTTTGTTCAAAAAACACGGGAATGGAAAAAGGCATCCCTCAGAATGGGCGAAAATCGTTGCAGACGAATCAATGGACAGAGGTTTAATCTCCAATATATATAAACAGCTCATGCAGCTTAATATTAAAAAAAAACAAACAACCCCAAAAAATGGCCAGAAGATCTAAAGAGACGTTTCTTCAAAGGAGACACAGAGATGGCCAAGACGCACATGAAAAGCTGCTCAACAGCACTAATTATCAGAGAAATGCAAATCAAAACTACAATGAGGTTTCACCTCACACCTGTTAGAATCGGCATCATCAGAAAATCTACAAACAACCAATTCTGGGCAGGGTGTGGACAAAAGGAGCCCTCTTCCACTATTGGTGGGAATGTAAATTGATACAGTCACTATGGAGAACAGTATGGAGTTTCCTTAAAAAAACTAGAAATAGAATTACCATCTGATCCAGCAATCCCACTTCTGGGCATATACCCAGAGAAAACCGTACATCAAAAAGGCACATTCACCACAATGTTCATTGCAGCACTATTTACAATAGCCAGGTAATGGAAGCAACCTAAATGCCCACAGACAGATGAATGGATAAAGATGTGGTACATATATGAAATGGAATATTACTCGGCCATAAAAAGGAATGAAACTGGGTCATTTGTAGAGACATCGATGGATCGAGAGACTGTCATACAGAATGAAGTAAGTCAGAAAGAGGAAAACAAATATTGTATATTAATGCATATATGTGGAGCCTAGAAATGGTACAGATGAACTGGTTTGCAGGGAAGAAATAGAGACACAGAGGTAGAGAACAAACGTATGGACACCAAGTGTGGGAAGCCATGGGGTGGTGGTGGTGGGATGAGTTGGGAGTTTGGGATTGACCTGTGTACATGTATATGCCTAAAATACATAACTAATAATAACGTGCTATATAAAAAAAATAAATAAAATTAAATTTCAAAATTTTAAAAAATAAAATTTAAAATAAAACAGAAAAAAGTTCTTCCCGTCACACAGATGTATTTATAGGAATGAATTATTTCCATGCTTATATCTATAAATACATAAAAGAGGAATAAAATCTAACTTGAACCATAAAAGAAAAGAAAACCTGAACCCACGAGTTATACAGAGGAAAACCCTATCAGGGCACTTGCTCCAGTGGTAAACAATTCTGAAATTGGTCAGAGGTGGGGAACCATCTCCCATACAGCCATCAACCCACCCCCCACGCAAGGAGCGTCCTCATTGCAAAGCTGGGGGACCGTGCCGAGGCATCTCTGAGTAAACGTGAGCTGAGCCCCAGGCCAGCTGCTGCTGAACTGTTCCCACCCTTTCCAGGTAAAACACCTGAATATGTACAAGGGCTTGAAAGCCTAGAGGAAGGACCGTGGAGCCACACCAGCGACAGCACGCAGGCCAACTTGGTGCCTGCAGGCCAGCCAGGGTGGTCCTGGCCCCGGGCGCTCTTCCAGAAGCTTTCCATTGCCCTGCCTGAGATACCCCTCCTGTCCCGGCCCCCACTGCTTTTTTCCTTCCTCACCTCTGTCCGGAGAGAAATTCCAGCGGAAGGTATGGGTGACACAACCTCTTCTTTACAGGCGGCAGCCTGGCAACTCCTGCAGAAAGGCCAGCAGAACCCCACTCACACCGGGCCACCCACAAAGCTGTGGCCCCTCACTCCCTCCCACCAGCACAGCCCCGAGACTGCTGACGGGGCAGAGAATATGGAGTCAGGCACAGCTTCAGGGGCTATTGCTGCCTGGAGCGCTGTTTATATTGACCTCAACGAGGCACACCTGGGGAGGGCGGGCCGGCAGGGTAAGGCTGCCCAGGTCAGCTAATCCACAACCCTCAGGGAATCACATTGTTGAAAATGGACCCCGCTAAGGCAGAAGAGAAGCCAAGGGAAAAAAGGACACAATGCCATTTGCAGCACCGTAGATGAGTCTAGAAGTAATCACGTGACTTGTAGTAAGTCAGAAAGTGAAAGACACATATCATATCATATCACTTATAGGTGTTACCTAAAAATGGATACCAGGGCAGATATTTCCACGGAGAAGGGCAATCACAGATTCATTAAACAAACTTATGGTTCACCAAAGGAAAGGTGTGAGGATTGGTTTCATTACGATATCGGGGTTAACAGACATCTACAAACACAGGTGACATATATAATCACCAAAGACCTACAGAATACCAAGAGAGGACTACTCAACATTCTGTCATAACGTACATGGGAAAAGGATCCCAGGAAGAACAGACATGTGTATATGTGTAAAAGAACCACATCTTCCACACCTACAACAAGCCAAACATTGTAATCAAACTTGCTGTAAGAAAAAATAAAAAATTAAATTAAAAACACGAACAAGAAGTAGTGAGACAAACGTGAGGGGCTTTCTCCTGGCACATTCCATTCTAAACTCCAATCTAGAACACCACTTCCACTGAGGCTCTCTTGCCCTAGTAACCAGATTTGGTAAGGGTGAACTGCTGCCACCTTGTGGCCGTTTCACACAACAGCAGCTTTAATCCCAACGCTAATGGTCAGTTGATATTCAAAATCATTGCAGGCCTGTAAATGACACCTGCCCTGAAAACAAATCCTGGGGTCACATATCGACCAAAATATTCAAAGGACGTCCATATTTCAAAACGACCGTTTCAAAAGGCATATTTTACGCACATTAGTGTTCTGCTTCTTTTCCTTTCTTTCCTTTTTTGTTCAAAAAACACGGGAATGGAAAAAGGCATCCCTCAGAATGGGCGAAAATCGTTGCAGACGAATCAATGGACAGAGGTTTAATCTCCAATATATATAAACAGCTCATGCAGCTTAATATTAAAAAAAAACAAACAACCCCAAAAAATGGCCAGAAGATCTAAAGAGACGTTTCTTCAAAGGAGACACAGAGATGGCCAAGACGCACATGAAAAGCTGCTCAACAGCACTAATTATCAGAGAAATGCAAATCAAAACTACAATGAGGTTTCACCTCACACCTGTTAGAATCGGCATCATCAGAAAATCTACAAACAACCAATTCTGGGGAGGGTGTGGACAAAAGGAGCCCTCTTCCACTATTGGTGGGAATGTAAATTGATACAGTCACTATGGAGAACAGTATGGAGTTTCCTTAAAAAAACTAGAAATAGAATTACCATCTGATCCAGCAATCCCACTTCTGGGCATATACCCAGAGAAAACCGTACATCAAAAAGGCACATTCACCACAATGTTCATTGCAGCACTATTTACAATAGCCAGGTAATGGAAGCAACCTAAATGCCCACAGACAGATGAATGGATAAAGATGTGGTACATATATGAAATGGAATATTACTCGGCCATAAAAAGGAATGAAACTGGGTCATTTGTAGAGACATCGATGGATCGAGAGACTGTCATACAGAATGAAGTAAGTCAGAAAGAGGAAAACAAATATTGTATATTAATGCATATATGTGGAGCCTAGAAATGGTACAGATGAACTGGTTTGCAGGGAAGAAATAGAGACACAGAGGTAGAGAACAAACGTATGGACACCAAGTGTGGGAAGCCATGGGGTGGTGGTGGTGGGATGAGTTGGGAGTTTGGGATTGACCTGTGTACATGTATATGCCTAAAATACATAACTAATAATAACGTGCTATATAAAAAAAATAAATAAAATTAAATTTCAAAATTTTAAAAAATAAAATTTAAAATAAAACAGAAAAAAGTTCTTCCCGTCACACAGATGTATTTATAGGAATGAATTATTTCCATGCTTATATCTATAAATACATAAAAGAGGAATAAAATCTAACTTGAACCATAAAAGAAAAGAAAACCTGAACCCACGAGTTATACAGAGGAAAACCCTATCAGGGCACTTGCTCCAGTGGTAAACAATTCTGAAATTGGTCAGAGGTGGGGAACCATCTCCCATACAGCCATCAACCCACCCCCCACGCAAGGAGCGTCCTCATTGCAAAGCTGGGGGACCGTGCCGAGGCATCTCTGAGTAAACGTGAGCTGAGCCCCAGGCCAGCTGCTGCTGAACTGTTCCCACCCTTTCCAGGTAAAACACCTGAATATGTACAAGGGCTTGAAAGCCTAGAGGAAGGACCGTGGAGCCACACCAGCGACAGCACGCAGGCCAACTTGGTGCCTGCAGGCCAGCCAGGGTGGTCCTGGCCCCGGGCGCTCTTCCAGAAGCTTTCCATTGCCCTGCCTGAGATACCCCTCCTGTCCCGGCCCCCACTGCTTTTTTCCTTCCTCACCTCTGTCCGGAGAGAAATTCCAGCGGAAGGTATGGGTGACACAACCTCTTCTTTACAGGCGGCAGCCTGGCAACTCCTGCAGAAAGGCCAGCAGAACCCCACTCACACCGGGCCACCCACAAAGCTGTGGCCCCTCACTCCCTCCCACCAGCACAGCCCCGAGACTGCTGACGGGGCAGAGAATATGGAGTCAGGCACAGCTTCAGGGGCTATTGCTGCCTGGAGCGCTGTTTATATTGACCTCAACGAGGCACACCTGGGGAGGGCGGGCCGGCAGGGTAAGGCTGCCCAGGTCAGCTAATCCACAACCCTCAGGGAATCACATTGTTGAAAATGGACCCCGCTAAGGCAGAAGAGAAGCCAAGGGAAAAAAGGACACAATGCCATTTGCAGCACCGTAGATGAGTCTAGAAGTAATCACGTGACTTGTAGTAAGTCAGAAAGTGAAAGACACATATCATATCATATCACTTATAGGTGTTACCTAAAAATGGATACCAGGGCAGATATTTCCACGGAGAAGGGCAATCACAGATTCATTAAACAAACTTATGGTTCACCAAAGGAAAGGTGTGAGGATTGGTTTCATTACGATATCGGGGTTAACAGACATCTACAAACACAGGTGACATATATAATCACCAAAGACCTACAGAATACCAAGAGAGGACTACTCAACATTCTGTCATAACGTACATGGGAAAAGGATCCCAGGAAGAACAGACATGTGTATATGTGTAAAAGAACCACATCTTCCACACCTACAACAAGCCAAACATTGTAATCAAACTTGCTGTAAGAAAAAATAAAAAATTAAATTAAAAACACGAACAAGAAGTAGTGAGACAAACGTGAGGGGCTTTCTCCTGGCACATTCCATTCTAAACTCCAATCTAGAACACCACTTCCACTGAGGCTCTCTTGCCCTAGTAACCAGATTTGGTAAGGGTGAACTGCTGCCACCTTGTGGCCGTTTCACACAACAGCAGCTTTAATCCCAACGCTAATGGTCAGTTGATATTCAAAATCATTGCAGGCCTGTAAATGACACCTGCCCTGAAAACAAATCCTGGGGTCACATATCGACCAAAATATTCAAAGGACGTCCATATTTCAAAACGACCGTTTCAAAAGGCATATTTTACGCACATTAGTGTTCTGCTTCTTTTCCTTTCTTTCCTTTTTTGTTCAAAAAACACGGGAATGGAAAAAGGCATCCCTCAGAATGGGCGAAAGTCGTTGCAGACGAATCAATGGACAGAGGTTTAATCTCCAATATATATAAACAGCTCATGCAGCTTAATATTAAAAAAAACAAACAACCCAAAAAAATGGCCAGAAGATCTAAAGAGACGTTTCTTCAAAGGAGACACAGAGATGGCCAAGACGCACATGAAAAGCTGCTCAACAGCACTAATTATCAGAGAAATGCAAATCAAAACTACAATGAGGTTTCACCTCACACCTGTTAGAATCGGCATCATCAGAAAATCTACAAACAACCAATTCTGGGGAGGGTGTGGACAAAAGGAGCCCTCTTCCACTATTGGTGGGAATGTAAATTGATACAGTCACTATGGAGAACAGTATGGAGTTTCCTTAAAAAAACTAGAAATAGAATTACCATCTGATCCAGCAATCCCACTTCTGGGCATATACCCAGAGAAAACCGTACATCAAAAAGGCACATTCACCACAATGTTCATTGCAGCACTATTTACAATAGCCAGGTAATGGAAGCAACCTAAATGCCCACAGACAGATGAATGGATAAAGATGTGGTACATATATGAAATGGAATATTACTCGGCCATAAAAAGGAATGAAACTGGGTCATTTGTAGAGACATCGATGGATCGAGAGACTGTCATACAGAATGAAGTAAGTCAGAAAGAGGAAAACAAATATTGTATATTAATGCATATATGTGGAGCCTAGAAATGGTACAGATGAACTGGTTTGCAGGGAAGAAATAGAGACACAGAGGTAGAGAACAAACGTATGGACACCAAGTGTGGGAAGCCATGGGGTGGTGGTGGTGGGATGAGTTGGGAGTTTGGGATTGACCTGTGTACATGTATATGCCTAAAATACATAACTAATAATAACGTGCTATATAAAAAAAATAAATAAAATTAAATTTCAAAATTTTAAAAAATAAAATTTAAAATAAAACAGAAAAAAGTTCTTCCCGTCACACAGATGTATTTATAGGAATGAATTATTTCCATGCTTATATCTATAAATACATAAAAGAGGAATAAAATCTAACTTGAACCATAAAAGAAAAGAAAACCTGAACCCACGAGTTATACAGAGGAAAACCCTATCAGGGCACTTGCTCCAGTGGTAAACAATTCTGAAATTGGTCAGAGGTGGGGAACCATCTCCCATACAGCCATCAACCCACCCCCCACGCAAGGAGCGTCCTCATTGCAAAGCTGGGGGACCGTGCCGAGGCATCTCTGAGTAAACGTGAGCTGAGCCCCAGGCCAGCTGCTGCTGAACTGTTCCCACCCTTTCCAGGTAAAACACCTGAATATGTACAAGGGCTTGAAAGCCTAGAGGAAGGACCGTGGAGCCACACCAGCGACAGCACGCAGGCCAACTTGGTGCCTGCAGGCCAGCCAGGGTGGTCCTGGCCCCGGGCGCTCTTCCAGAAGCTTTCCATTGCCCTGCCTGAGATACCCCTCCTGTCCCGGCCCCCACTGCTTTTTTCCTTCCTCACCTCTGTCCGGAGAGAAATTCCAGCGGAAGGTATGGGTGACACAACCTCTTCTTTACAGGCGGCAGCCTGGCAACTCCTGCAGAAAGGCCAGCAGAACCCCACTCACACCGGGCCACCCACAAAGCTGTGGCCCCTCACTCCCTCCCACCAGCACAGCCCCGAGACTGCTGACGGGGCAGAGAATATGGAGTCAGGCACAGCTTCAGGGGCTATTGCTGCCTGGAGCGCTGTTTATATTGACCTCAACGAGGCACACCTGGGGAGGGCGGGCCGGCAGGGTAAGGCTGCCCAGGTCAGCTAATCCACAACCCTCAGGGAATCACATTGTTGAAAATGGACCCCGCTAAGGCAGAAGAGAAGCCAAGGGAAAAAAGGACACAATGCCATTTGCAGCACCGTAGATGAGTCTAGAAGTAATCACGTGACTTGTAGTAAGTCAGAAAGTGAAAGACACATATCATATCATATCACTTATAGGTGTTACCTAAAAATGGATACCAGGGCAGATATTTCCACGGAGAAGGGCAATCACAGATTCATTAAACAAACTTATGGTTCACCAAAGGAAAGGTGTGAGGATTGGTTTCATTACGATATCGGGGTTAACAGACATCTACAAACACAGGTGACATATATAATCACCAAAGACCTACAGAATACCAAGAGAGGACTACTCAACATTCTGTCATAACGTACATGGGAAAAGGATCCCAGGAAGAACAGACATGTGTATATGTGTAAAAGAACCACATCTTCCACACCTACAACAAGCCAAACATTGTAATCAAACTTGCTGTAAGAAAAAATAAAAAATTAAATTAAAAACACGAACAAGAAGTAGTGAGACAAACGTGAGGGGCTTTCTCCTGGCACATTCCATTCTAAACTCCAATCTAGAACACCACTTCCACTGAGGCTCTCTTGCCCTAGTAACCAGATTTGGTAAGGGTGAACTGCTGCCACCTTGTGGCCGTTTCACACAACAGCAGCTTTAATCCCAACGCTAATGGTCAGTTGATATTCAAAATCATTGCAGGCCTGTAAATGACACCTGCCCTGAAAACAAATCCTGGGGTCACATATCGACCAAAATATTCAAAGGACGTCCATATTTCAAAACGACCGTTTCAAAAGGCATATTTTACGCACATTAGTGTTCTGCTTCTTTTCCTTTCTTTCCTTTTTTGTTCAAAAAACACGGGAATGGAAAAAGGCATCCCTCAGAATGGGCGAAAATCGTTGCAGACGAATCAATGGACAGAGGTTTAATCTCCAATATATATAAACAGCTCATGCAGCTTAATATTAAAAAAAAACAAACAACCCCAAAAAATGGCCAGAAGATCTAAAGAGACGTTTCTTCAAAGGAGACACAGAGATGGCCAAGACGCACATGAAAAGCTGCTCAACAGCACTAATTATCAGAGAAATGCAAATCAAAACTACAATGAGGTTTCACCTCACACCTGTTAGAATCGGCATCATCAGAAAATCTACAAACAACCAATTCTGGGCAGGGTGTGGACAAAAGGAGCCCTCTTCCACTATTGGTGGGAATGTAAATTGATACAGTCACTATGGAGAACAGTATGGAGTTTCCTTAAAAAAACTAGAAATAGAATTACCATCTGATCCAGCAATCCCACTTCTGGGCATATACCCAGAGAAAACCGTACATCAAAAAGGCACATTCACCACAATGTTCATTGCAGCACTATTTACAATAGCCAGGTAATGGAAGCAACCTAAATGCCCACAGACAGATGAATGGATAAAGATGTGGTACATATATGAAATGGAATATTACTCGGCCATAAAAAGGAATGAAACTGGGTCATTTGTAGAGACATCGATGGATCGAGAGACTGTCATACAGAATGAAGTAAGTCAGAAAGAGGAAAACAAATATTGTATATTAATGCATATATGTGGAGCCTAGAAATGGTACAGATGAACTGGTTTGCAGGGAAGAAATAGAGACACAGAGGTAGAGAACAAACGTATGGACACCAAGTGTGGGAAGCCATGGGGTGGTGGTGGTGGGATGAGTTGGGAGTTTGGGATTGACCTGTGTACATGTATATGCCTAAAATACATAACTAATAATAACGTGCTATATAAAAAAAATAAATAAAATTAAATTTCAAAATTTTAAAAAATAAAATTTAAAATAAAACAGAAAAAAGTTCTTCCCGTCACACAGATGTATTTATAGGAATGAATTATTTCCATGCTTATATCTATAAATACATAAAAGAGGAATAAAATCTAACTTGAACCATAAAAGAAAAGAAAACCTGAACCCACGAGTTATACAGAGGAAAACCCTATCAGGGCACTTGCTCCAGTGGTAAACAATTCTGAAATTGGTCAGAGGTGGGGAACCATCTCCCATACAGCCATCAACCCACCCCCCACGCAAGGAGCGTCCTCATTGCAAAGCTGGGGGACCGTGCCGAGGCATCTCTGAGTAAACGTGAGCTGAGCCCCAGGCCAGCTGCTGCTGAACTGTTCCCACCCTTTCCAGGTAAAACACCTGAATATGTACAAGGGCTTGAAAGCCTAGAGGAAGGACCGTGGAGCCACACCAGCGACAGCACGCAGGCCAACTTGGTGCCTGCAGGCCAGCCAGGGTGGTCCTGGCCCCGGGCGCTCTTCCAGAAGCTTTCCATTGCCCTGCCTGAGATACCCCTCCTGTCCCGGCCCCCACTGCTTTTTTCCTTCCTCACCTCTGTCCGGAGAGAAATTCCAGCGGAAGGTATGGGTGACACAACCTCTTCTTTACAGGCGGCAGCCTGGCAACTCCTGCAGAAAGGCCAGCAGAACCCCACTCACACCGGGCCACCCACAAAGCTGTGGCCCCTCACTCCCTCCCACCAGCACAGCCCCGAGACTGCTGACGGGGCAGAGAATATGGAGTCAGGCACAGCTTCAGGGGCTATTGCTGCCTGGAGCGCTGTTTATATTGACCTCAACGAGGCACACCTGGGGAGGGCGGGCCGGCAGGGTAAGGCTGCCCAGGTCAGCTAATCCACAACCCTCAGGGAATCACATTGTTGAAAATGGACCCCGCTAAGGCAGAAGAGAAGCCAAGGGAAAAAAGGACACAATGCCATTTGCAGCACCGTAGATGAGTCTAGAAGTAATCACGTGACTTGTAGTAAGTCAGAAAGTGAAAGACACATATCATATCATATCACTTATAGGTGTTACCTAAAAATGGATACCAGGGCAGATATTTCCACGGAGAAGGGCAATCACAGATTCATTAAACAAACTTATGGTTCACCAAAGGAAAGGTGTGAGGATTGGTTTCATTACGATATCGGGGTTAACAGACATCTACAAACACAGGTGACATATATAATCACCAAAGACCTACAGAATACCAAGAGAGGACTACTCAACATTCTGTCATAACGTACATGGGAAAAGGATCCCAGGAAGAACAGACATGTGTATATGTGTAAAAGAACCACATCTTCCACACCTACAACAAGCCAAACATTGTAATCAAACTTGCTGTAAGAAAAAATAAAAAATTAAATTAAAAACACGAACAAGAAGTAGTGAGACAAACGTGAGGGGCTTTCTCCTGGCACATTCCATTCTAAACTCCAATCTAGAACACCACTTCCACTGAGGCTCTCTTGCCCTAGTAACCAGATTTGGTAAGGGTGAACTGCTGCCACCTTGTGGCCGTTTCACACAACAGCAGCTTTAATCCCAACGCTAATGGTCAGTTGATATTCAAAATCATTGCAGGCCTGTAAATGACACCTGCCCTGAAAACAAATCCTGGGGTCACATATCGACCAAAATATTCAAAGGACGTCCATATTTCAAAACGACCGTTTCAAAAGGCATATTTTACGCACATTAGTGTTCTGCTTCTTTTCCTTTCTTTCCTTTTTTGTTCAAAAAACACGGGAATGGAAAAAGGCATCCCTCAGAATGGGCGAAAATCGTTGCAGACGAATCAATGGACAGAGGTTTAATCTCCAATATATATAAACAGCTCATGCAGCTTAATATTAAAAAAAAACAAACAACCCCAAAAAATGGCCAGAAGATCTAAAGAGACGTTTCTTCAAAGGAGACACAGAGATGGCCAAGACGCACATGAAAAGCTGCTCAACAGCACTAATTATCAGAGAAATGCAAATCAAAACTACAATGAGGTTTCACCTCACACCTGTTAGAATCGGCATCATCAGAAAATCTACAAACAACCAATTCTGGGGAGGGTGTGGACAAAAGGAGCCCTCTTCCACTATTGGTGGGAATGTAAATTGATACAGTCACTATGGAGAACAGTATGGAGTTTCCTTAAAAAAACTAGAAATAGAATTACCATCTGATCCAGCAATCCCACTTCTGGGCATATACCCAGAGAAAACCGTACATCAAAAAGGCACATTCACCACAATGTTCATTGCAGCACTATTTACAATAGCCAGGTAATGGAAGCAACCTAAATGCCCACAGACAGATGAATGGATAAAGAGGTGGTACATATATGAAATGGAATATTACTCGGCCATAAAAAGGAATGAAACTGGGTCATTTGTAGAGACATCGATGGATCGAGAGACTGTCATACAGAATGAAGTAAGTCAGAAAGAGGAAAACAAATATTGTATATTAATGCATATATGTGGAGCCTAGAAATGGTACAGATGAACTGGTTTGCAGGGAAGAAATAGAGACACAGAGGTAGAGAACAAACGTATGGACACCAAGTGTGGGAAGCCATGGGGTGGTGGTGGTGGGATGAGTTGGGAGTTTGGGATTGACCTGTGTACATGTATATGCCTAAAATACATAACTAATAATAACGTGCTATATAAAAAAAATAAATAAAATTAAATTTCAAAATTTTAAAAAATAAAATTTAAAATAAAACAGAAAAAAGTTCTTCCCGTCACACAGATGTATTTATAGGAATGAATTATTTCCATGCTTATATCTATAAATACATAAAAGAGGAATAAAATCTAACTTGAACCATAAAAGAAAAGAAAACCTGAACCCACGAGTTATACAGAGGAAAACCCTATCAGGGCACTTGCTCCAGTGGTAAACAATTCTGAAATTGGTCAGAGGTGGGGAACCATCTCCCATACAGCCATCAACCCACCCCCCACGCAAGGAGCGTCCTCATTGCAAAGCTGGGGGACCGTGCCGAGGCATCTCTGAGTAAACGTGAGCTGAGCCCCAGGCCAGCTGCTGCTGAACTGTTCCCACCCTTTCCAGGTAAAACACCTGAATATGTACAAGGGCTTGAAAGCCTAGAGGAAGGACCGTGGAGCCACACCAGCGACAGCACGCAGGCCAACTTGGTGCCTGCAGGCCAGCCAGGGTGGTCCTGGCCCCGGGCGCTCTTCCAGAAGCTTTCCATTGCCCTGCCTGAGATACCCCTCCTGTCCCGGCCCCCACTGCTTTTTTCCTTCCTCACCTCTGTCCGGAGAGAAATTCCAGCGGAAGGTATGGGTGACACAACCTCTTCTTTACAGGCGGCAGCCTGGCAACTCCTGCAGAAAGGCCAGCAGAACCCCACTCACACCGGGCCACCCACAAAGCTGTGGCCCCTCACTCCCTCCCACCAGCACAGCCCCGAGACTGCTGACGGGGCAGAGAATATGGAGTCAGGCACAGCTTCAGGGGCTATTGCTGCCTGGAGCGCTGTTTATATTGACCTCAACGAGGCACACCTGGGGAGGGCGGGCCGGCAGGGTAAGGCTGCCCAGGTCAGCTAATCCACAACCCTCAGGGAATCACATTGTTGAAAATGGACCCCGCTAAGGCAGAAGAGAAGCCAAGGGAAAAAAGGACACAATGCCATTTGCAGCACCGTAGATGAGTCTAGAAGTAATCACGTGACTTGTAGTAAGTCAGAAAGTGAAAGACACATATCATATCATATCACTTATAGGTGTTACCTAAAAATGGATACCAGGGCAGATATTTCCACGGAGAAGGGCAATCACAGATTCATTAAACAAACTTATGGTTCACCAAAGGAAAGGTGTGAGGATTGGTTTCATTACGATATCGGGGTTAACAGACATCTACAAACACAGGTGACATATATAATCACCAAAGACCTACAGAATACCAAGAGAGGACTACTCAACATTCTGTCATAACGTACATGGGAAAAGGATCCCAGGAAGAACAGACATGTGTATATGTGTAAAAGAACCACATCTTCCACACCTACAACAAGCCAAACATTGTAATCAAACTTGCTGTAAGAAAAAATAAAAAATTAAATTAAAAACACGAACAAGAAGTAGTGAGACAAACGTGAGGGGCTTTCTCCTGGCACATTCCATTCTAAACTCCAATCTAGAACACCACTTCCACTGAGGCTCTCTTGCCCTAGTAACCAGATTTGGTAAGGGTGAACTGCTGCCACCTTGTGGCCGTTTCACACAACAGCAGCTTTAATCCCAACGCTAATGGTCAGTTGATATTCAAAATCATTGCAGGCCTGTAAATGACACCTGCCCTGAAAACAAATCCTGGGGTCACATATCGACCAAAATATTCAAAGGACGTCCATATTTCAAAACGACCGTTTCAAAAGGCATATTTTACGCACATTAGTGTTCTGCTTCTTTTCCTTTCTTTCCTTTTTTGTTCAAAAAACACGGGAATGGAAAAAGGCATCCCTCAGAATGGGCGAAAATCGTTGCAGACGAATCAATGGACAGAGGTTTAATCTCCAATATATATAAACAGCTCATGCAGCTTAATATTAAAAAAAAACAAACAACCCCAAAAAATGGCCAGAAGATCTAAAGAGACGTTTCTTCAAAGGAGACACAGAGATGGCCAAGACGCACATGAAAAGCTGCTCAACAGCACTAATTATCAGAGAAATGCAAATCAAAACTACAATGAGGTTTCACCTCACACCTGTTAGAATCGGCATCATCAGAAAATCTACAAACAACCAATTCTGGGGAGGGTGTGGACAAAAGGAGCCCTCTTCCACTATTGGTGGGAATGTAAATTGATACAGTCACTATGGAGAACAGTATGGAGTTTCCTTAAAAAAACTAGAAATAGAATTACCATCTGATCCAGCAATCCCACTTCTGGGCATATACCCAGAGAAAACCGTACATCAAAAAGGCACATTCACCACAATGTTCATTGCAGCACTATTTACAATAGCCAGGTAATGGAAGCAACCTAAATGCCCACAGACAGATGAATGGATAAAGAGGTGGTACATATATGAAATGGAATATTACTCGGCCATAAAAAGGAATGAAACTGGGTCATTTGTAGAGACATCGATGGATCGAGAGACTGTCATACAGAATGAAGTAAGTCAGAAAGAGGAAAACAAATATTGTATATTAATGCATATATGTGGAGCCTAGAAATGGTACAGATGAACTGGTTTGCAGGGAAGAAATAGAGACACAGAGGTAGAGAACAAACGTATGGACACCAAGTGTGGGAAGCCATGGGGTGGTGGTGGTGGGATGAGTTGGGAGTTTGGGATTGACCTGTGTACATGTATATGCCTAAAATACATAACTAATAATAACGTGCTATATAAAAAAAATAAATAAAATTAAATTTCAAAATTTTAAAAAATAAAATTTAAAATAAAACAGAAAAAAGTTCTTCCCGTCACACAGATGTATTTATAGGAATGAATTATTTCCATGCTTATATCTATAAATACATAAAAGAGGAATAAAATCTAACTTGAACCATAAAAGAAAAGAAAACCTGAACCCACGAGTTATACAGAGGAAAACCCTATCAGGGCACTTGCTCCAGTGGTAAACAATTCTGAAATTGGTCAGAGGTGGGGAACCATCTCCCATACAGCCATCAACCCACCCCCCACGCAAGGAGCGTCCTCATTGCAAAGCTGGGGGACCGTGCCGAGGCATCTCTGAGTAAACGTGAGCTGAGCCCCAGGCCAGCTGCTGCTGAACTGTTCCCACCCTTTCCAGGTAAAACACCTGAATATGTACAAGGGCTTGAAAGCCTAGAGGAAGGACCGTGGAGCCACACCAGCGACAGCACGCAGGCCAACTTGGTGCCTGCAGGCCAGCCAGGGTGGTCCTGGCCCCGGGCGCTCTTCCAGAAGCTTTCCATTGCCCTGCCTGAGATACCCCTCCTGTCCCGGCCCCCACTGCTTTTTTCCTTCCTCACCTCTGTCCGGAGAGAAATTCCAGCGGAAGGTATGGGTGACACAACCTCTTCTTTACAGGCGGCAGCCTGGCAACTCCTGCAGAAAGGCCAGCAGAACCCCACTCACACCGGGCCACCCACAAAGCTGTGGCCCCTCACTCCCTCCCACCAGCACAGCCCCGAGACTGCTGACGGGGCAGAGAATATGGAGTCAGGCACAGCTTCAGGGGCTATTGCTGCCTGGAGCGCTGTTTATATTGACCTCAACGAGGCACACCTGGGGAGGGCGGGCCGGCAGGGTAAGGCTGCCCAGGTCAGCTAATCCACAACCCTCAGGGAATCACATTGTTGAAAATGGACCCCGCTAAGGCAGAAGAGAAGCCAAGGGAAAAAAGGACACAATGCCATTTGCAGCACCGTAGATGAGTCTAGAAGTAATCACGTGACTTGTAGTAAGTCAGAAAGTGAAAGACACATATCATATCATATCACTTATAGGTGTTACCTAAAAATGGATACCAGGGCAGATATTTCCACGGAGAAGGGCAATCACAGATTCATTAAACAAACTTATGGTTCACCAAAGGAAAGGTGTGAGGATTGGTTTCATTACGATATCGGGGTTAACAGACATCTACAAACACAGGTGACATATATAATCACCAAAGACCTACAGAATACCAAGAGAGGACTACTCAACATTCTGTCATAACGTACATGGGAAAAGGATCCCAGGAAGAACAGACATGTGTATATGTGTAAAAGAACCACATCTTCCACACCTACAACAAGCCAAACATTGTAATCAAACTTGCTGTAAGAAAAAATAAAAAATTAAATTAAAAACACGAACAAGAAGTAGTGAGACAAACGTGAGGGGCTTTCTCCTGGCACATTCCATTCTAAACTCCAATCTAGAACACCACTTCCACTGAGGCTCTCTTGCCCTAGTAACCAGATTTGGTAAGGGTGAACTGCTGCCACCTTGTGGCCGTTTCACACAACAGCAGCTTTAATCCCAACGCTAATGGTCAGTTGATATTCAAAATCATTGCAGGCCTGTAAATGACACCTGCCCTGAAAACAAATCCTGGGGTCACATATCGACCAAAATATTCAAAGGACGTCCATATTTCAAAACGACCGTTTCAAAAGGCATATTTTACGCACATTAGTGTTCTGCTTCTTTTCCTTTCTTTCCTTTTTTGTTCAAAAAACACGGGAATGGAAAAAGGCATCCCTCAGAATGGGCGAAAATCGTTGCAGACGAATCAATGGACAGAGGTTTAATCTCCAATATATATAAACAGCTCATGCAGCTTAATATTAAAAAAAAACAAACAACCCCAAAAAATGGCCAGAAGATCTAAAGAGACGTTTCTTCAAAGGAGACACAGAGATGGCCAAGACGCACATGAAAAGCTGCTCAACAGCACTAATTATCAGAGAAATGCAAATCAAAACTACAATGAGGTTTCACCTCACACCTGTTAGAATCGGCATCATCAGAAAATCTACAAACAACCAATTCTGGGGAGGGTGTGGACAAAAGGAGCCCTCTTCCACTATTGGTGGGAATGTAAATTGATACAGTCACTATGGAGAACAGTATGGAGTTTCCTTAAAAAAACTAGAAATAGAATTACCATCTGATCCAGCAATCCCACTTCTGGGCATATACCCAGAGAAAACCGTACATCAAAAAGGCACATTCACCACAATGTTCATTGCAGCACTATTTACAATAGCCAGGTAATGGAAGCAACCTAAATGCCCACAGACAGATGAATGGATAAAGATGTGGTACATATATGAAATGGAATATTACTCGGCCATAAAAAGGAATGAAACTGGGTCATTTGTAGAGACATCGATGGATCGAGAGACTGTCATACAGAATGAAGTAAGTCAGAAAGAGGAAAACAAATATTGTATATTAATGCATATATGTGGAGCCTAGAAATGGTACAGATGAACTGGTTTGCAGGGAAGAAATAGAGACACAGAGGTAGAGAACAAACGTATGGACACCAAGTGTGGGAAGCCATGGGGTGGTGGTGGTGGGATGAGTTGGGAGTTTGGGATTGACCTGTGTACATGTATATGCCTAAAATACATAACTAATAATAACGTGCTATATAAAAAAAATAAATAAAATTAAATTTCAAAATTTTAAAAAATAAAATTTAAAATAAAACAGAAAAAGTTCTTCCCGTCACACAGATGTATTTATAGGAATGAATTATTTCCATGCTTATATCTATAAATACATAAAAGAGGAATAAAATCTAACTTGAACCATAAAAGAAAAGAAAACCTGAACCCACGAGTTATACAGAGGAAAACCCTATCAGGGCACTTGCTCCAGTGGTAAACAATTCTGAAATTGGTCAGAGGTGGGGAACCATCTCCCATACAGCCATCAACCCACCCCCCACGCAAGGAGCGTCCTCATTGCAAAGCTGGGGGACCGTGCCGAGGCATCTCTGAGTAAACGTGAGCTGAGCCCCAGGCCAGCTGCTGCTGAACTGTTCCCACCCTTTCCAGGTAAAACACCTGAATATGTACAAGGGCTTGAAAGCCTAGAGGAAGGACCGTGGAGCCACACCAGCGACAGCACGCAGGCCAACTTGGTGCCTGCAGGCCAGCCAGGGTGGTCCTGGCCCCGGGCGCTCTTCCAGAAGCTTTCCATTGCCCTGCCTGAGATACCCCTCCTGTCCCGGCCCCCACTGCTTTTTTCCTTCCTCACCTCTGTCCGGAGAGAAATTCCAGCGGAAGGTATGGGTGACACAACCTCTTCTTTACAGGCGGCAGCCTGGCAACTCCTGCAGAAAGGCCAGCAGAACCCCACTCACACCGGGCCACCCACAAAGCTGTGGCCCCTCACTCCCTCCCACCAGCACAGCCCCGAGACTGCTGACGGGGCAGAGAATATGGAGTCAGGCACAGCTTCAGGGGCTATTGCTGCCTGGAGCGCTGTTTATATTGACCTCAACGAGGCACACCTGGGGAGGGCGGGCCGGCAGGGTAAGGCTGCCCAGGTCAGCTAATCCACAACCCTCAGGGAATCACATTGTTGAAAATGGACCCCGCTAAGGCAGAAGAGAAGCCAAGGGAAAAAAGGACACAATGCCATTTGCAGCACCGTAGATGAGTCTAGAAGTAATCACGTGACTTGTAGTAAGTCAGAAAGTGAAAGACACATATCATATCATATCACTTATAGGTGTTACCTAAAAATGGATACCAGGGCAGATATTTCCACGGAGAAGGGCAATCACAGATTCATTAAACAAACTTATGGTTCACCAAAGGAAAGGTGTGAGGATTGGTTTCATTACGATATCGGGGTTAACAGACATCTACAAACACAGGTGACATATATAATCACCAAAGACCTACAGAATACCAAGAGAGGACTACTCAACATTCTGTCATAACGTACATGGGAAAAGGATCCCAGGAAGAACAGACATGTGTATATGTGTAAAAGAACCACATCTTCCACACCTACAACAAGCCAAACATTGTAATCAAACTTGCTGTAAGAAAAAATAAAAAATTAAATTAAAAACACGAACAAGAAGTAGTGAGACAAACGTGAGGGGCTTTCTCCTGGCACATTCCATTCTAAACTCCAATCTAGAACACCACTTCCACTGAGGCTCTCTTGCCCTAGTAACCAGATTTGGTAAGGGTGAACTGCTGCCACCTTGTGGCCGTTTCACACAACAGCAGCTTTAATCCCAACGCTAATGGTCAGTTGATATTCAAAATCATTGCAGGCCTGTAAATGACACCTGCCCTGAAAACAAATCCTGGGGTCACATATCGACCAAAATATTCAAAGGACGTCCATATTTCAAAACGACCGTTTCAAAAGGCATATTTTACGCACATTAGTGTTCTGCTTCTTTTCCTTTCTTTCCTTTTTTGTTCAAAAAACACGGGAATGGAAAAAGGCATCCCTCAGAATGGGCGAAAATCGTTGCAGACGAATCAATGGACAGAGGTTTAATCTCCAATATATATAAACAGCTCATGCAGCTTAATATTAAAAAAAAACAAACAACCCCAAAAAATGGCCAGAAGATCTAAAGAGACGTTTCTTCAAAGGAGACACAGAGATGGCCAAGACGCACATGAAAAGCTGCTCAACAGCACTAATTATCAGAGAAATGCAAATCAAAACTACAATGAGGTTTCACCTCACACCTGTTAGAATCGGCATCATCAGAAAATCTACAAACAACCAATTCTGGGCAGGGTGTGGACAAAAGGAGCCCTCTTCCACTATTGGTGGGAATGTAAATTGATACAGTCACTATGGAGAACAGTATGGAGTTTCCTTAAAAAAACTAGAAATAGAATTACCATCTGATCCAGCAATCCCACTTCTGGGCATATACCCAGAGAAAACCGTACATCAAAAAGGCACATTCACCACAATGTTCATTGCAGCACTATTTACAATAGCCAGGTAATGGAAGCAACCTAAATGCCCACAGACAGATGAATGGATAAAGATGTGGTACATATATGAAATGGAATATTACTCGGCCATAAAAAGGAATGAAACTGGGTCATTTGTAGAGACATCGATGGATCGAGAGACTGTCATACAGAATGAAGTAAGTCAGAAAGAGGAAAACAAATATTGTATATTAATGCATATATGTGGAGCCTAGAAATGGTACAGATGAACTGGTTTGCAGGGAAGAAATAGAGACACAGAGGTAGAGAACAAACGTATGGACACCAAGTGTGGGAAGCCATGGGGTGGTGGTGGTGGGATGAGTTGGGAGTTTGGGATTGACCTGTGTACATGTATATGCATAAAATACATAACTAATAATAACGTGCTATATAAAAAAAATAAATAAAATTAAATTTCAAAATTTTAAAAAATAAAATTTAAAATAAAACAGAAAAAAGTTCTTCCGTCACACAGATGTATTTATAGGAATGAATTATTTCCATGCTTATATCTATAAATACATAAAAGAGGAATAAAATCTAACTTGAACCATAAAAGAAAAGAAAACCTGAACCCACGAGTTATACAGAGGAAAACCCTATCAGGGCACTTGCTCCAGTGGTAAACAATTCTGAAATTGGTCAGAGGTGGG